>NC_056728.1:805540675-805773175 GCF_019279795.1 Protopterus annectens | reverse complement strand
AAGTAGCGAACTTAAACTAGTCATAAGTCAAAACAAAACCAAAACAAAAAATAATAATAGAAAATATATAATTGTACAGCATTACTAAGTATTCTAAAGTAATCCAAGCAAGGCAGGCAGTCTGTTTCCAGCCGAAAATCCTTTATTAAGCACACAGATGTACTTATAAAGGATTTTCAACTGGAAACAGACTGCCTCACTTGCTTGGATTACTTTTGAATACTTAGTAATGCTGTACAATAATATATTTTCTATTGGTTTTGTTTTGACTTAAGACGAGTATAAGTTCGCTACTTCTACTACTATTGTCTGGTCTCATTAATATACAGTGATTAACTAGAAATATATGGACTGAAAATCTTCCACACAGAGAAGTTTCTTACACTGTTCAGTATACTCATACTCACACACACACACACACACACACACACACACACACACACACACACACACACACACACACACACACACACACGCACACACACACACACACACACACACACACACACACACACACACACACACATCTCCATTTCATTCTTTCCGAAGACCGCATCCACTGCCAGCAGTCCTCCATGGACTATATTCCCCAGCTGTATGAATCCATTAAGAGGATGAACTGTCATTAGATGCTCTACTCATCCAGTGCTATAACTTCAAACCCAGGCTTAGGCTGAAGGTATTGGAGAAGGACATGAAGCCAATATACCAAGGAGCATTCACTATAGCAGCATTTATTTTTTGCTGTGCTGCGGATTTATGAACATATCTTAACACACATATAATGGTGGCAGACAAAAACTGAGCTGACAATCAGAATGTTAAGCTCCTGCAAATAGAAAGCTAGGCCTTTTACAGAAAATTGCACAGGCAAATGAAGGTATTGTTATATCATATTAAGAATGAATCACAGTGGAAAGATACTCATATAAAGAAAATAACAGCATGAATGTATTATCTCAAGAAACAAGTCAGTTATAAATATATCATCTCTGCTTACATGACAAAATTAGTGTCTAATCATAAAATCCTCACTAAGCTAGCTGGCTGGGAAGAAAAAAATCACCTTATTATACACTGATGTACTGGTATTATCTTAGTTTTAATACTTATTTCGGTGTTGAAGACAAGAATCTTTGTGTGCACACATGTAAGTAAGGAAGTTATTGCTATGTAATGAGTAATAATAAATTTGTACTTCATAAAATGACATTAAGTAACAGATGTGGCTTTTTAATCAGCTAGCAACATCAAATAAGATATTATAAAAAAATATATAAAATGTATAAAAACAAGTAATTTTATATGAAGCAGACTTATAGGGCATGATGAATCCTACACAGGAAGTAATCTAGGTGAAGGACTGACCTAGCCTAGAAACTGATACTCCTGTAGCATATTCTTCCTAAGCTATAGTTAAAGTACTGGCATTACAAGGACCGTTTCCTTAAAACAAGAAATGTCTCTCACATATGCACACACAAACATATATATGCATGAACACACACACACACACACACACACACACACACACACACACACACACACACACACACACACACACACACACACTTTTTGTTATGCTCCACCTGGGGAAACTAATCTATGTAGACATCTCCACAAGAAATGTCAGTTGCTTCATTTTAGACAATCTGGATGTATAATGCATAAAAATGAGTATCAGCATTTGCAAATTGTATATAAACAGTCTGCAATTAGCATGTTGCTTCCTACTGTGAGAATGTGTGTTTAAGGTCTTTGTTTGTCATTGTTTGCTAAATGAAGTAGATTAAATATGACAAAAATAAAAACCAGAAAACTACCAATAAGCTTTAACAAATTCAGACCATATCTATTCAACCTGACATCAAATTAGAAGGACATTACTGGTTATTATTAAATGAGATACTGATGTTCTCTGCAGTTTTATCTCCCTCTTTTGCTGCCATTTCTACTCCTTGTTACAAGCTCGAGGTCTCCAAGTCTTTAATAATGTGCCACCCTTCGTGTCCTAGTCATGATTCTGATTGTGTGAGTGCACTCTCACACTATGCCATTGTCAGTTGTTGTTATTCAGCATCCCTACAGGGTACAAGCCTACCTGCTTCCTACCCGAGAACCCACCCAATCCTAGTTGTATAGATATAATGGCCTTGTCCTATAATGGCTTGGCTGTCACTCAGTGACCTGTGTTTGCCAGTCAAACCACATTCACTGGTTATACAGCTAGCAGTCAAATCCTTATGCCAGTGGTCAAAGCTAACCTATTAATGTTAATATGTAAGGGCTGCCCCCATGCCGTACCTAGAATTCAATTTGTACTAGCAATGCTATTACATCATGACAGATGAATTATACTGACAGTACAATACTGGATGTAAATAAATCAAAGCTGTTTTATAAACAGTGGAAGGTGGAAGTTTGATCAGCTTTAGATTTCTGTGATCCTGATCAATAATGACACAATGAACTATGGGCTTAATCTCTATGAATACCTATGTCAAAAGGAAACTGCATATAGGAATAGCCAACTCATTAGTAGGGTCAGTATACATATATATATATATATATATACATATATACATATATATATATATATATATATATATATATATATATATATATATATATATAGATATATACATATATATATATATATTTATTTATACATATATATATAAATATATATATTTATTTATATATATATATATATATATTATTTGTATATATATATATATATATATATATATATAAATATATATATATATATATATAAATATATATATATAAATATATATATATATATATATATATATATATATATATATATATATGGGTCCCATTCAGTACACCGACATGCCAGAAGGCCAACACTCTAAAGAAGGAGACGAGAAGACCGACGACGCAGATGATCGACAAGGTGAGATCCTGACAGATGAAACGCCGACATGAGAAGGTGTGAGCGTGACTCAGTAAGTGTGCGATAGAGTGAGGGATTTAGGGTTAGGGAGCGGACAGGTAAGTGTGGGATAGTGAGGGACTGTAGTTTTAGGGGCAGGTTAAGTGAGTTAGGGTTAGGGTGCGGGAAGGGTGAGTGTGCGATAGTGACAGACTATATGTTTAAGAAGGGTTAAGTGAGTTAGGGTTAGGGTGCAGGTAGGGTATGTGTGCGATAGTGACGAACTGTAGGTTTAGGGGTGGGTTAAGTGAGTTAGGGTTAGGGCGCGGGTAGGGTGAGTGTGCGATAGTGACGGATTATATGTTTAAGGGTGGGTTAAGTGAGTTAGGGTTAGGGTGCGGGTAGGGTAAGTGCGCGGTTGTGTCGGACCTTAGGGTTAGGGTTTGGGTTAAGGTTAGTGCATGTATAGTTGTGTGTAATGTGTAGTTTACGTGTTGTGTGTCGGTGTTTTGGGTGTCGGTGTTATGGTGTTCGGTTTTGTGCGTTGTCGGTATTGTGTGCTGTCGGTCTTTTGGTGTCGGTGTTTTGGGTGTCGGCTTTGTGGCGTGTCGGTGTTGTGATAGGGATCCATATATATATACATATATATATATATATATATATATATATATATATATATATATAGTGATCCTTCTAGAGGGCAGCATACTGAGTAGGTATATATAGTGATCCCTCTGGGGGCAGCATACTGAGTAGGTATATATAGTGATACCTCTGGGGGCAGCATACTGAGTAGGTATATATAGTGATCCCTCTTGGGGGGCAGCATACTGTGTAAGTATATACAGTGATCCCTCTGGGGGGTCTGTTATGCAAAGAACATGATTTATTGCTTTTGTCTTTATAAAAAAGTACTATTTTTTTAGGTGTCCAGAGAAGAATAACAATGATAAAAAGTCTGGGAAGGATAGATGACACAGACAGAAATGTATAATATACAGAATTAGGAAACATGATACATTTTAAGAAGAAACAATTTTCTGGAAGGGAAAATATTTTTTTTAAGGTTATGGAATGACAACAGAAACTATTTCTTTGTCAAAGGTTGGAAAACTTGTGAATGGTTTATCTAGGAATACTGCTTTATGTGTGTGTGTGTGTGTGTGTGTGTGTGTGTGTCAATGCATATATATATATATATATATATATATATATATATATATACATACACATTTTTTTTCACACACATATGTATAGCTAGTTCGTTTTCGTTATTTGCTTGATTGGTATATTTATTAAGAAGAGTAACATACTGATCCACACAAATCATTTTCAAGTTCAGCCCAAGAGTATTGCCTGGTTAAGTGACTTGCTAACAGCCAAGCAGCAGGCAAATGGAGGCTGAGGGAATCAAACACTGAAGTAGAGACTCCAGCTCAATAACATTTCATTGCCTTAATCCTCTGTACTAACTGGCAGATGCGTGATGGAATGGGATAAAATGTAGAAGCTACTACTAATCAGCTATATAGCTAACAGAAGAGACTTTCTAATTTATCTCTTTCTATCTATACGTGTAGTACATTGTGTCAAATAGCGATTTTTGCTTGGGCCCTTCCCCTGCCTCTAACCTTAACACTGCACTATAATTTATAAAAGCCTTCTTCCCTAATAATACGACCATTCTGATAAATTTGGTCTGAAATGATCGTTCAGGAGACTGTACACATACACACACACAGATGTATGTATATATACACACACACATACAAATATGCTTACCTAATGAAAAAGCAAATTATCACATGATGTAAAAAAAAGAACTAAAAAGATCAAAGCACAAAACAAAAAAAAACATAAAACACTATTTTATATGGGGACAGGCTCACCTGTAACCCTCACAACCCTGTAAATGATATATACCAACTCCAAGACCAACCAACAATTGGAAGCGGCAAATTCTCAGTTTCTGCTGTACCACAGTCTTGCATACAACAGCAGCTTGCATTAGGAGAATTCAGTCTCTTAAACCAGCAAAGTGAAGAAAAAAGAATGTTTGCTCTTTTAAACCTTTGCTGTTATAAATGGATTCAATGTGTTTCTTTGTACGTTTATTACATGAATGCTAAGTAGATTTTTTTTTATCGAAAAGCTGGTACATTGCAAGATACCACATTTACTTTGGGGTATTGCTATACAGTGGGGAGCAGGATTTTGGCTTTTCTCTACTATTGTGTGATCTCTAAGCTTGTATATATACTTAGCAAGGGAGTGTGAGAGGTACAGGTGGGTGTGCCCCTGAAGAACTGTTTTTTTTTTTTTTTTTTTTTTTTTAATAAAACATATTTCATCTGTGGTCGAAGGCGTGTATGACTATGCAGTGGGCCATTGCTATATTACTTGTGAAAATGAAACATTTTCTCAGCAGTCAAATTTGATTTTGCCCACAAAAATAAAACCTGCAGAAATGCACTGTGTATGTAATGTAACTTATATGAGACTCACTTGTATGGCTGTGACTCACTTGTATGGCTGTGTTGCAAGTAGGCACAGTGGAATACATGAAATATTAGATAAAGTAGTAAAGTAATAGATATTATTGGTTAGTCTGTGCAATTTCTGATAATAGCATGAATAATTGCAAATCATAAACAAAGCATCATGGACACAAATTAGTTTGATGAGGAAGCAACATATAACCTGTTTAGATAAGTATTATTCTTATAAAAAACTTTTATACAACACTCACTATTCATTTCTTAATCAAAGACTCAGCTAAACAGTTTGTCCTCTCTTTGATTTCCTACTACATACATTTTATGTTAAATTTCGAATTAATACTTTAGCATATGTTTGTTTGCTTACATATTTAGTTTTATTAGATTAATCATGGCTTTAAAATGGAAGAAATATTCTGCTCTGTCATTGCTGAAAAAGCTCTCTCATTCTCATTTCAAAGATCTGAGAGACTATAACTGAGACAATGTTAACAAGGGACTGAAATAGCTGATGCAGACTGCAGTATAGGACTTTTTGACCTTACACGGGTCCACAAAAATGGGTTACTTTTCCCTACTTTTAACTAATGTGCCCTATTTAGTAACAACACTAGAAAATCCTGAATAAACAGGTAATAATAGTCAAGACAATTACACACAAGTAGAAAAATAACTTGGCTATATGCTGACTGGTGCATAACTACCACGAGAGAAGAAGCACTGTGTACTGTCGTTTTAGATGTGATAGTCTTATTTAAAATTAGGACAGACTGAGCTAAGCATCACATCATTTTACACAATACAAGTTCTACACTTTTGGCTAGTGGCACACTACAGAATTTTTAAGCAACACAATGAAATCTATGCACACGTTATGACTGAAGACACCAGTGGACACTAAACAGTTAATACAGACATAACCACGTCAGAAAAATATTGCAGGAACAAAAATACTTTACATGGCTCAACTGGAAATGCAGCAGAAAGGCTCAGATTTTAAAATATTAATGTTTCTCTACAAAATGCCATTCTGCTCAGAGTGGTAAGTAGGAATGCCACATTTATCCACTATTAATCAGTTCACAACTTAAATTTAAAAAGAAAATTATTACCATTACTTGAGTTTTACCCATACCTGGTGTCTGGAAATTTAGGCGTCTGAGTTCTACTGGGTCTGTTGGATGGTGGGAGGGAATCTCTTTACTGTTGGGGATGCTACTCTTTCTTGATTCAGACTCAGCTCTTTTTCTAGAAAAAAACAAAAATAAAGACTTCAAAGTTGTACCAATGTTTACATACAACTGGCACAGTCAAACAAATATGTTGTTAACCATGAATTCAAAATATTTTACATTACAAAAGATTAACAAAAATTTGAGTAGAATAATTCTGTAGGTCCCAAAACATTCAGCAAATGGTTTCCTTCTGGTGTAGATATACAGCATTTCAGTTATAGAAATAATATCCATAAACCCTAATTGTCCCTATATGCAAGTCCTTGCATGATAGCCATTTGAAAAAGTGGTGATTTTGCTTTTTGATTTTTGTGGTTAATATTATGTTACAACCTGAGCTATATATAATAGGATCACAGGATCATAGGAAGTTACTATGCGAATGGCCGTGGGGCCCTTCCAAGCTTAGCCAAGAGTTTTATCTCCAAAAAAGAACCCTCAGTCAGCACCTGTTGCCCCTGTCAGTGAGGGACACAGCTGGAATTCCTGGGACAAATTTGTGGTTTCCCATCCAATCATCAAGGTTGCACTTGAAGAGGGTCAGCGAGGTACTCTATTTGACATGTATGAGAAGTCTATTCCAGAGATGGGGCAGCCTCTGAGAGACAAACTTGTCTCTCCAGCAGGTTTTGTTGATGTTGTATATTAGATTTAGGCTTTTGAGTGGGTAATGCACAAAGAGTTAAACTTATAGATATGGAGCATCTCTAGTAGTGTAGGGTGTGATATTGCCTTGTAGGCGAATCACAGATCACCCCTGAGCAATCTGTACAATATCGAGTAGAGTGATAGTGATTTCAGCCTGTCTGCACAGGACAGATGTTGGAGGCCATGGATTCTCTTTGTGAGGTATTTCTGTGGCCTTTCCAGTTGGTGCAGGTGTTTGGAGACGTACATACCAAATGGCACGTTATACTCAATTACTGGCCTAATGAAGGAGGAGTACAGAGAGGTAATAACCTCCTTTTCTACGAATGCAATCCCTTTACTTATGAGATGAACCAAGTAAAAAGCTTTTCTGACCACTGCTGCTACATGATGGTTGAATGTGAAATTGTTGTCAACCTGAGTACCCAGGTCTCTCACCACAGGTTGTGTGCTTAGGGGTTGCTGCTGATGTGGTAATCAGTAGGGGCCGTGTTTTTCCCAAATGGTACGACAATACTTTTTTTGTGTTTAACTTAAGGCAATGACTTTGGCACCAGTCATTTGTTGCTGTGATACCCTCTAGCAGTATGTTAACATCATTTGGGGAGTCAATGACAGCACCCAACTTGCAGTCATGCACAAACTTGATCAGCCACAGGCCTTTGGTCTTTGCCTGGACCTCTGAGAAGCAGATGCCAAACAGCAGATGTCCCGGGAAAGATTCCTGTGGAACACCACTAGTGACAGGTCTGCTGTTAGAGGTGGACGCACCTATTGTGACTTTGTGGGTCCTATCAGTGTGCCAGTTGGAGACCCACCTGATGAGACAGGGATTTACACTAAGTTGTGTTAGCTTTTCAATGATGCCCAAGTGGGGGGATTGTGTCAAAGGCTGTGGCCAAGTCAAGGTAAGCTGTATGTACTGACTTTCCCTCATCCAGGGCCTTGGTGACAGTCTCAAGGAAGTCAACCAGGTTCAGCAGGCAAGACCTGCCCTTGACGAGTCTTGAATCTATATGCACATCATGACTTGGGCAAATCATACAAAATTATTTGAGTGTTAGAATTATTGATTACTGACGTGGGCAAACCAGTAAGGCAATTCAAGTTTCAGTCCATTGGTTCTTTAAAGGCAATTACAAACAGTACCATTGACAGAAGAAATACAATATGTTTAAAAAATGTCATTGTTGGATCAAATATAACTAACTCTAGCTTATTTTCAGAAAAGTTATTTTTGTTATTAGAAAGTGCTACAAATCAACTTAGATTTACTGTCACCCTCCAAGTGTTTTAAGTTTTGCACATTATCCTATTCTGTTAAGAAACCTTAAGGAAAATGCAAGGTAATATTCAAGTATTGGAAGTTCAAATTATGGTACAGAAATCAGCAGAAAATATATGCTGAGTTTTAAGTAGCATCTTCTGCTTCTGGGGGAAAAGCATCAAAGTACACCCAGGATCACTGCACAGTGTTTTCTGTAGTGTTGTGACAGTTTCGACACTCCAAGAAATTACTCTTCACCGCTATTTCAGGAATCAACAGGCAGCCTTTCCAAGCATAGTTGTTAAGCTTTTAGAAACCAGCTTTAACAAATGTCTTTCGAATTACCTCATAATTACATTAATGTTCACTTTTGCAAATAATATATATTTTTAAATGTCTTGCTATCTTTCAGTAGTATAATTATAACGCACCGTTAACAATCTTCTTTTTTCTTAAGTCAGAAACCTGCCTTCTGCTTCTGACCTTGTGACAGGCAATTAAAGTATCACTTATAAATGATTTTAAACCTCAGCAAGAGTTTTCATTTCTAATCATTTTAAGTGAAAAGGGTGCATCCATGTAATAAAGGTCTCTAAACACACAAAACATGTTTGAGATTTTTTTCTCTGCAGGTCTTAACTAGATTTCAGTCTTCCCCTGACTGACTTTAAACATTCCTTTTGCTTTACATGACTGGAAGAAGGCATTTTTTTGCCTCTGTTTCTGACAGCTGAATTCTTTTCAATTGATTAGGTGAATCTCTTAAAAATTAACCAGGGACCACGGAGCAGAGACAGGAATGTGAAAAATCTTTATTGTCATTTCTCTGTAGTAATTGGAGTATGAATCACTGACATAAGTTTTCGGTGATTTATGAGGCATGGCATTGGGTTTTGCTTGGTATTTTATGTCAGTTAAAAAGACAGGAAATTACGATGCACTGATTTCAAGAAATGGAAAGTCATTTGAACATACATTTATTTTAAGCATACATCCAATATTTCTGACGGCATTCATTAGATTTCTGACTCCGAACATATTTCAAACTGAGTGACTCAACTTTCTGATTTTATTGCAAACTAAAACTCCCTAGCGCTGTCATTTAACAGCAAGTGTAGACACTGAATTCTGTTCTCCAAACGTTTGCACTTTGAAGTTAGAAAAAAAGTCATCTGACTATACAGCTTACTTTAAGTGTAATAACTGCACATTAGACACTAGCCGTGGATCCATATTAAAATAACAATGGCTAGCCCATACTTTAGAAATGCGTATACTCTCATTTCTGAGATTACCTACCCATTACACAGTCAAACACAACTACCTTATCCTTTGCTACTTACCTGTCAGGTTTGCTGTTCCATTGTAATGCAGCAGAAAGAGAAAAAAAGGTTAATTTTAGATGGGCAGTAGCAAGAACAGTAACCATGACAACAGGACATTTCAGCTATGGCTCCTTCTTAGCAGGGACATAGTATTTAATGCATAAATTATGTGCTGACAACCCATCAGTACTGGTACAGTTTTTATAATCGGAATAAATGCAGGGCAAAAGCTTTAGTTAAACACCAAAAATCATCTGCTAAGATAGGAAAACATTTAAGAACAAATTCCCCATTTTGCGGCCATCACTTACAGCATTATAACAACACAGAAGGATGTGGTCAATTGTGAATTGTTTAATTTCATGATAACTGAGTGAAATGCAATGTTCTGATGAACAATTTATTCTTTTGTTTGGTCCAGTTTTACACTTTATGAATAGCACACCTTAAAACAATATGGTTGAGAAACAAAAGCATAACGGTTTACCTGAGTTTATGAACAGAAACAGGGTAGCTACGTTCAACAGTGTACCTTTTTCTAAGTAAGGTACTGTCTAATTGTTGTAAATAGTGAACTGTATGTAAAAAATAAAATAATAAGAAAGGTATTCACACAGAGTAGACTGCATTAAGGCTTCTGCATAAATAATGGTTCACTTTAGTAATGTGTGAGCATTCTTTGTTTTATTTCTACATCCATATGTACATTCTTGGACTGACTACCATTGAGTTGTATTAATCACATTTTTCTTTCATCATGTGTCCATGAAGAATTCGGCATAAGTTTTCAACACTAACACTATAAGTTAATATTCAGCATATTCATTTTTCTAAGTAATTATATTTCATAATGCTTGCTCCTCAATATCTTCTGACAAATGGCAATAACTACAATGCAATGCTGAAAATGTGATAGCACTCTGTATGCCTATAAACATGAAAACAAATCTATTATTATCTATTATAATGTATTAAAAGCAAAAACTCAGAAACATGTACTCTTCTCTGTATCTCATCTCTGTGGATACCAAATGTTTTCCTTGTCAACATGGCACTGATCTCTCCCATCATGCTGTGTTTCTACATTCATCCAACATTCCGTCTTTTTACCTGTGCATTCCTGCAGCTACAAAGCACATGTGTACCAGACCACTGGAACTAGGGTATGATGCCCACATGTACTACATGTTGTTTGAGCTCAATGAATGGCACAGCTTTATCATGGAAGGCAAGTGGAAGTGCAAGAAAAAACAGCCAAGCTCAGCTAATTTCTCTAAGTGAGGGGAGGTTCACCACTGGAATGCTTCTTGGTGGAGGCTGCGTAGCAAAGTGACAGTAATGCCTGCTAACAGCAGTTACAAAGAAAATAACTGCAGGGGGAGGGGATCATATTGTGCATATTAGTATATTAAAAAAAAAAAAAAATATATATATATATATATATATATATATATATATATATATACACATATATACATATACAGATATATATATGTAGATATAGATATATACACATACACACATATTAGGGTAGCAGCATGTACAGGAATGGGGTTACCTCAAGTAAAATTAAAGAAGGAGGTCAGTCAGTGTACAGAGAGTAGCAAATTAATAAATAACACACAAAGACATATAGCTATATACCTGAACTTGATCTAATGATATGAGTGCTACCTTCACATTAAATAGGATTATAATACACTATCTTGAAATTATAGGTTCAGAGATTAGTACTTGGCTAACTGCCCTTGTGAGCCATTTTAAGCCTAGCCAATTATCCCTTGTGAGACTCAAACCCTGCACCTTGCGTTTGTAAGGTAAACACCTTAACCATTAGGCCACCCTCCCAACTCAATTAGAGTTAAACCTCCATTAATGGTTAACAATACTTGATTAAGTTTTCTTGCAATGGATTACATATGATGTTTTTATACTTGAATGCATATGGCTTTATTTTTGGAACTATGCATTATATATAATGAATATGTCAGAACATACTGACAGCAGGATGAAAATAATTCACATTTTCCCCACTAGACTATAATGCCATATGCTAGCAAAGTATACATTATTACTTTTTTCAAATGTATTTGTTAACTGAGCAAGTGAAAGGGTCATGCTCAGATCTTTTTCAACCATGGCTCAGGCCACAAGTGCAATACATTTACACACGTAGTCTGTTCAGAGTAACCAATAACTTGGTTGTTTTTTTTTTTTTTCAAATACCAGAAGGCACATGAGTGGTGAGAAACAACTTATGTAGCTCAAAGGAAAATAATGAAAAACACAATACGTGCAATCACCTCATAGCAGTACTGAAAACTGAACTCTTAACACTGTGAGACAGGGATCTTAACTATGCTATTTAAAAATGAAAAAAAAATGTTTTTATCCAAAGACTTAATTTGTTATAAACGTAAAATGTCAGTCATAACACAAAATAGTAACATAATAAATAGCAAAACATAGCAATGCACACCACACAGACATACACATTATATATATATATATATATATATATATATATATATATATATATATATATATATATATATATATATGGGTTCCATTTAGAAGCTCGAAATACTGAAATCACTAATTTCAGTATTTTGAGCCCAAGAAGCCAAATCCACATAATAGCAAAAGTTTAGAAGCATGAAATTCAAAACCTCGAATACCGGAGGTTTTGAATTTCGAGCTTTTAAAGTTCCGCTATGGTTATGTATTCAGGTAAGTGTCTGTGTGTGTTAAGGGGTTTGGGTAGGGGCTGTGGTGTGTGTCAGTGTGTTTTGTTGCTGTGATGTGTGTGTGAAGAGAAAGTAGCTTGTGTGGTGGTGTTTTGTGTGTGTTTGTATGTAGTGCGACCTCGGAGTGAGAATGAATATTTAAGTAGGGGGGGTGCAGTGGGGCTTGCTCCCCTACTTACATGTAGTAGAGTGATTGTGTGTTTGTTTGTGTGTGTGTGTGTGTGTGTGTGTGTGTGTGTGTGTGTGTGTGTGTGTAGTAAAACCGCGAAAAAATTCAAAACTTCCGGTATTCAAGGTTTTGAATTTCGTGGTTTTTAGTTTTTGTTGTTTTGTGGATTCCACTTCTTGGGTTTGAGATACTGAAATTCGAGATTTCAGTATTTCGAGCTTCTGAAGTGAATCCATATATACACCCATTCACACACACACACACACACACACACACACACACACACACACACACACACACACACACACACACATTAATATATATATATATAAATATATATATAGATAGATATAAAAAACAAATGATGGCCATTAAAAAAAGCATAAGCATGCATATCTATGACTAAGACAAGAGGTACATGGTAAAGCCATGGGAGGACTGTGCAGAACTACAGTTTCCTTTAAAGTTCAAACTGCAAAATCATTCCTCAGTAGAGGAAATCATTAAAGATTTATGGATTTCTTTTTCCTGATGCTTACACTGCTTTGAGGAGAAAACTGCTAGGTATGCCACCAAATCAATAATGTCTGAGATTCTCCTGCTGAAGCTGGACATTACTGCAGTGATGTACCTTGCTGTCAATTTTCCCCCTATATAACAACTAGAACAATTACTTTCTTATATATGTAACATATATCTGGGAAGGTGGGTTGATCATGTGACCCTTTTCACCCACTAGTCAAGCTAAAAATGTAGAAATTACATAATAAATAGATTAATGTATAGACTAAATCTGTACATTTTCAGAGAACATGTTTATATACAACCACACGTTAAAGTACAGAATAATTAAATAAGAAAAAGGGTAACTATTTGAAATGTTGAGATCCACTACACTGAATTCCAAAACACAGAAACCGAATGGTCGAAAAACAGCCTCACATATACAAAGTCCAACAGGGCCATTTCCTGGAATATTCCCTTTTCTCTGAGATATGGCAATTTCAGAATTGGCAATTACATTCTGGTGTGTGTGTGTTGGGGGGGGGGGGGTTATAGGAGAAGAGCAATGTTTGAGATGCGCTCTTCTCTAGTAGATTCAACTTTTTTTTGGCTTGTCAGCCCTCTGCATCTTGAGTGCTGACCTTTCAACAAGAAGCCAAGAAAAAGTGATTTAGGGAAGAATACTTTGTGAAAGCAGAACTGGGTCGGGGTTAGAGATGATTGTATAAATATTAAGGGGATCTAGCACAGTATTTACACTGATTGATATGAACACTTTCCAGTAGCAGAGGAAGGGGCTGGAGCTCCTGCAGAAGACTACAACTGTTGTAAAAGGTAATGTCTAAGTAAATTCAGTGCTCATAAGTTACTACAGCACGGATTGTAGGGGGATGAGTTTATAGTCAGTAAAAGAGTGGACAGGATGCAAGTTTAGAAACATGGCAACAAACAGGAAGGGTAATCGTTGGTCAATATCTAGGGTGCTAGTAGAGATAAGATGGGGGCCATGATGAGTTCTACATTTCAGTGGTTAATACAATGGCATGATTTATTTATTTATTTATGCAGGTATGAATATATTTATGTACATCGTAGGTATGTATGTATTTATGTACTCCCCTGATAATTTGGTTGCTTCCTAATTAGCCATAAGGAAAGGATGTTCAAGTCTGTGCATTAAGGAGAAGTTTTTGTTTTTGCTCACAAAACCAGAACAATTTAAAAATGGTAAGCACTGTAACTAAGATAAAGAGACAATACAGTGCACAGATATTTTTTTCTTTATCTTAACTTTAGGTTCATTGGCAGAAATGTAGATACAATTCGATGGACCGTTAATAGCCTAGCTAGAACACCCAAGATCAAACGTTATCTGTAGGGAGCATTACAAGAGAGAGGTACAGAGAAGCCAGCTCTGGTGGCATACAAGGAGAGAGACCAGACTGCATCCCCAGGTGACTCCAGTGCCTGAATGAGCTAGCCAGGAGGGAGCTCTGGATCTACACTTCAGTGACCCCTAGTGGGCAGACTAGGCATTGCACAAGTGGAGCATGACCCTATAAGCAACAGTGGCCATAATGCAAGTGCACAGGGCTGAGTGAGGAGCAGCTGGCCACTACATGAGAGGGAGTACACCACAAGGAGAGAGATATGTCACTCTGTAAAACCAGCAAGCTGGCCCACTCTCCCTACTACTCATCTCTCACCACACTGGTGACAGAATGGGAAGACTGGGCAGGAATGACTGCTCTTGACTAATCTAGAGATGCCTGACTCTCACCACTCTGAATGAATGGGATCACTGGGTGCCAGTACAAAGCAGATAGGAAAAAATAGGTCTGTGGAGAATTTGTGGTGCACATCCAACAATCTATGGTAGTCTTGAATGTAGCTAAGGAACTACTTGACTTAACAGGCAGAAATAATTTATTCCATAGGTGGGGAATATGCTGTAATAAGAACACATCAAGAATACATCAGTATGCCCTCTTCATTTGTTAATATAGACTGAGGTACTTTGAATGTGTATTCGATAAACCTTTTGTTCCAGTGAAGATAGAGTAGTTCAAGGAAAGTGGAGTCTTTCATGGCAAGAACGACCAAATGCTGGTCACCATGGAGGAGTCTAAATAAAAAAAAAAGAATATAAAAAGATGGTGCGACCATTCAGTCCAAGTAGCTAAGGGCCCTATTTAGTCCTTCCAGTTGAGTGATATGTTTCTGTAAGTACATACCAAAATGGGCATTATATGCAATCATGGGGCAGAAAAGACAATGGAAGTAAGCCATCTTTAACTGTGGACGAGATACCATTGGTTATTAGTTGGACCAATTCTACCTAGTATGATGATTCATCATAGTAGAATATAATATGTTTTGGCATTTAGTTTGAGGTCATTATCCTAGCTCTAGCAGATTGAGCAGTCTACCCTCTTCTTTTGTAGGTTGTAGTGGTGTACTTTTAATCTCATTTCAGAAAACAGCTTAGACTTGAAATGTTTATGGACTGCAGACATGGTGTTTGTTCTTTGAGCATTACAAGAACACCCTCAATGTGCAGGGTGGACTTAATGCCACCACTCAGAGGGTACTGTTTTAGGTCTATAACTGAGAACACTTGCTTATAAGAAGTCTTCCTTTAAACACTATACAATTAGTACAGCACACCAGGTATTTAAAAACAAAAAAATCAGATTTTGTACAAATTTTTACAAGTATTTCACAGATATTACCAGACTGCATTCCAAAACAGGACTACTTTTACATGAACATAACTTTTTATCCCTTTGTGTTAGACTAGTACAGAACAGACAGGGCAGATGACAACAGCTTAACACAGAAACACAGACAGCGTAAGCTCAATATAATTACTTCCATCAACATGTTTTGAACAGAGCTTGGGGTGGGGGTGATATCTCTTATCATGTTGTTCCTTCTTCGTAATACTGTGCCAGCTTTACTGCATAAAGGCCACCACATACCATTATTTTTCTAAGTTGTTTCCAAACTGGAGAACAGATTAATTGTTCTTTGACAGTTGAGGTCCTTTTGGTTTTATTTGATTTTTACAAACATATTTAGATTAAATTCTATTTCAGTGAATGCTACTCAAAAATTACTCCTAGTTTGATTGTTGTGGCTGGATTACTTGTACAAGCTGGTAACTTAAGGGTTATTATTTGAGTTGGGGTTGGGGATGGGGTAAGACTGAAGTTTGGGTTTTGGCTTCTGACACAGTTAGGTTGTATCTAAGTTCTAGTTTTAATGGTATGAATTATGTGACATTGTGTTCCTATATATATATATATATATATATATATATATATATATATATATATATATATATATATATATATATATATATATATACACACACACACACACACACACACACACACACACACACACACACACACACACACACACGAGTTCTTTTTAATTTCTCCAAGTCTTTTGGGTTTCTAATACCAAGATGGGAATGGACCCCATTCCTAAATCAGTGTGATCATGTTCATGAAATTAGTATTGTTTCAATCTCTGATGTTAGCCAGAAGTGCTCTTTGTAGAATCCGCAATATGCCCAGTAATGACTCCTTCTGAAATTCATACAGAGTTACATGTACTGGTAACATATCTAAGTACAATTGTAAATTCTTTCTATAAGACCCACTGCTCCTACTACTATTGGAACTGCCTGGGTATTTTTCTTCCACATTGCCCTTATTTCTGCTTGCAAATCCTGGTATTTTATAACTTTGTGTATCGCTGTACATTACACACTATAGTCACTGGGTGTAGCAATTTCAATAATCAATGCTACTTTTATCTTCTTTTCATGGACTACTATATCTGGTTTTCTCGCATCTATTTTTTGAACTGTTGGTAACGCATGATCCCGGGTCTATATCACAACATCGAAGATGCATTACTTCGAATGCGTCTTCATCGAACCCATAAAAACGAAAACTGAAAACAGCGAAACTACATATTAGCGATTTATTTCCCTGGGAAAGAAATCGCTTGTCCAAAAAAATATATATCACTACACACAAAACAAAGTGGGGGGCTTGGCCCCCTACACCCCCCTATCTAAATATACCAACTCCGAGATCGCACTACAGTTTACAAAACAGCAAACTACCAGAGGCAGGCAAGCGATTTCTTTCCCTGGGAAAGAAATCTCTCATATGCCCTTTCACTGTTTTTAGTTTTCATTATTTTAAGTTCGGCGAAGACACATTCTAAATTATGCGTCTTCGACAATCTAATAAGAACCCCATGATCCTATGTAATATAAACTTCATCATTCTCTATAATGCTTTGTAGCTGATGTTTCCAGTGTTTTTCAGCTACTTCAGTGTTATAATGTTTGCACAATCCCCAGTGCAACAGTCTTGCCACATTATTATGTCTTTCAGTATGCAGTCCTTCTGCCATTACTATATCATAATCGGCAACAAGATGTGTGAATGTTTCCAATTCTGTTTAACAAAACCTATGCTTGTCTGTTTTTCCCATGTGTTCAATGGACTTTGTAAACCAATGTGTACGTAAGTCCACTATCTTTGGCCGCCAATATTAACATTTCATCTTTTGGTTTAAATTCACCTCTCCTTAAGCATTCCTGCATTCGATCCTGATCAACATTAGGTTGCTGCAAGAGTTTTATATACTTGTAAAATACAGTTGTGTACCTACCATAAATGTAGATGCTCGAGTGTATTCACTGTTGCAGTCATTACACTTGGGTTATCCTGCTGGCAGGCGATCCTCAGTCAGCCCGAGTTCCAAAGTCTTGGTCCAGCATCGGTTGCTGTCACCTTTTCCCTGACGTCAGTGCGCCAGGGGTATAAAAGTTGCACCCGGCGCCATTTTTTTCAGTTTTTCTTGCCTCAGATGTCAGGTGCCCCCAGATAGGAAGGCTGGAAAGATAAAACTATGCCAGAAAACATGCATATATTACTATAAGCATTTCCTTCATCTACAAACAAATACACAACATAGGTTGTATAGAGTTGAGAAGTACAGAAAAGTCCCAGCAATGAAAAGGGGGATGGTGGGTGGGTAACCTGGACTGCAACAGTGAATACACTTGAACATCTACATTTATGGTAGGTACACAACTGTACTATGTTCATCATGTTTCACTGTTGCAGTCATTACACTTTGTAGAATCCCAAAGCTGAGGTTGGGCGGCTGTGTCTAAATTGGATTTGAAGAGGCTACCAGGCCCTGCAGAACTGCAGTGGCAAAGCCTGCTCTGGATTTAGAGTAGAGAGGTAAGTGGTAGTGCTTGGTGAAAGTGTGCACTGAGCTCCAGGTTGCAGCTTCTAAAATGTCTTTGGTTGGTACTCCTCTGAGAAAAGCTGCTGAAGTGGCTGCTGCTCTGGTAGAATGAGGCCTAATGCCCTTTAGGCACTGATTTGCCATGTTGTGCATAACAGAAGCGGATGCAGTGGCCTATCCATTTTGAAATTGTCTGCTTTGTAATAAGCTTTCCTTGTGATCCTGCAGCATAGGCTACAAACAGGTGTTCAGTTTTTCTGTAGGCTTTTGTTTTGTCCAAGTAGAATCGTAGCTGTCTGTGTATATCCAAAGAGTGCAGAAGTCTCTCCCCTTTATTCTGGGGATTTGGGTAGAAAGTAGGTAAATGAATGGTTTGGTTCAAGGCCACATTGGAGACCACTTTTGGCATGAATGTTGGGTTTGTCCTGTGAGAGACCCTGTCCTGATGAAAAATGATGAAAGGTTCCACTGCCATTAATGCCTGTAACTCTGAGACTCTTCTTGCTGAAGTTATTGCTAGGAGCAGAGCAGTTTTCCATGATAAGAATTTTAGATCAGCTGTGCTGGCTGGTTCAAAAGGAGGCAATGTGAGTTTTTCTAAAACAAAATTGAAATCCCAAGTTGGTAATGGTGCTCTCCTTGGGGGTCTTATATTTTTTGCCCCTCTGATGTACTGTCATAGTAGAGGATGTGAAAAAATAGGAGGTTCCATATTGTAATTAGCTGAAATGGCAGAGGCATGGATTTTAATTGATGAGAAAGATAGGCATTTGTCCAGCATCTCAGTTAGGTATTGTAAAATCTGAGGTATATTAGGGACAAGTGGTATGAGCCCTTGTGCCTGGTTCCAAGCACAGAATCTCTTCCATTTTTCTGCATAAGATTTCCTAGTGCTGGGCCTCCTGGCTTCTAAAATGACATCCATAACAGCTTTAGAGAGAGGTGCAGTCTGAGTGGCTACAATACCTGCCATGCTGCCAGATTTAAGGTTCTGAGTTGACTGTGCAGAATCTGATTGTTTTGTTCTGTCAGAAGATGAGGAATTTGAGGCAGAGGCCAAGCTGGGCCTTGAGACAAGCTCTTTAGGATTGGGTACCAGTGCTGGCGTGGCCAGTCTGGGGCAATCAGGATCATTTTTGCCTTTTCTTGTCTGACATTTAGGAGTACCTTGGTAAGGAGAGGCAGTGGAGGGAAGGCATAGGCTGTCAGGCCTTTCCAGCTGAATGATAGAGCATCCATTTTCCATGCTTGAGAGTGATAAGTTCTTGTGCAGAATTTCTATAATTGGTAATTGTGAGGGGAGGCAAAAAGATCTGTGTCTGGGCGTCCCCATTTCCTCGTTATCATGCTGAACACCTGTGGATTTAGTTTCCATTTGTGAGGATCCATGAGATTTCTGCTTAGTTCGTCTGCCAGTGTATTTTTTTGTTCCTGGCAGGAACTGTGCCTGCAGATGTACTTGATAGCTCAGTGCTGTGTTCCACAAAGTCATGACTTGCCTGCATAGGGGGTAGGAATGTGTGCCCCTTTGCTTATGTACCACATAACTGTGGTATTGTCCGTCTTTATTAATAGTTGTCCTAGATGTAGTAGGTCCTTGAAAGCTGTCAGGGCATTCTGTACAGCTAGCATCTCTTTTTGATTGATGTGAAGATGCATTTGTTCCTTGGGCCACGTGCCCTGAATAAATTTTTCTGCAATATGTGCCCCCCAGGTATAATCCGATGCATCCATTGTTATTGTCTGCCTGGCTGTGGGTAAAGTGAAAGGCTGTCCCTTGTTGTGGTGACAGGCCTGGGTCCACCATCGAAACTCCTGTTGTAGGCAGGGAATTAAAGCTATGATTGTCTCCAGGCTGTGACAATGCTGAGTCCAAACATTTTTTAGATACCACTGTAGTTTCCTCATATGCAGTTTTGCATGTGGAATTAGTAGAATGCAGGATGCCATGAAGCCCAGGGCCTGCAGAATTTTTCTTGCAGGGAGCTGGGTTTTTGTTGCCATCATTTGAAAGTAATGAGTCAGTTGCCTTTGTTTGTCTGGCGTGAGATAAGCCATCTGGGCAGTTGTATTTAAACTTGCACCCAGGAATATTATCTCTTGAAAGGGCACTAGTTTTGATTTCTTTTCGTTTACTGTGTACCCTAGGCAAATTAGCAATCTTTTTACAAACGCCAGATGCTTTAGAAGAATGTCCTTGCTCTCTGCTTGAATAAGGCAGTCGTCCAAGTAGGGGTATATTTGAATTCCTTTTTGTCTGAAAAATGCAATTACTGGTGCCAGGCATTTTGTGAAGACCCTGGGCGCAGTAGATAAGCCAAAGGGTAGTGCAGAGAATTGGTAATGCATTGAGCCTGCTATGAATCTGAGGTATCTTCTGCAAGATTGTCTGACTGGGACATGCAGGTATGCCTCCTTGAGGTCCAAAGTAACTAGCCAAGCCTTCTTGCCCAGCATGGGCAGAAGTTGATGTAGTGTTAACATTTTGAATTTTGGAACATCCAGGAAAGTATTTAGGATTGACAGGTCCAGTATTGGTCTCCAGGCTTTGTCCTTTCTGGGTACTAAGAAAAGTCTTGAGTAAAATCCTTGTCCCTGTTCTTGCTGTGGAACCTTTTGAATAGCTCCCATGTCCATAAGAGCAGCAATCTATTTTTGTGCCTCTGCCCATTGGTTTTTGTGGCAGGTCTGGCATACCTTTTGGTTTTGGAAGCATGTGAAAGTGGAACCTGTAACCCTGAGAAACAATATTCAGCACCCATTGGTCCTGGGTGATCATGTGCCAATTTTTTGAGAAAAGTGCTAGCTTCCCCCCTAGGGGTGCTGTCAAGATATAAGTGCTTGGCATTTGCAGAGGGAAGTCACTGGGACTGTTTCATATAAGGTTGTGATTTGTCTTCCCCTCCTTTGGGGGCTGAAGCACCCCATTGTTTAGGTCGGTAGGAGCCTTAGGGCTGAGATCTGCCTCTTGGGCGTCTGTATCTGCCTCTTTGTGGCCTGTCTGACACTGGAAAGGACCAATTTTTTGAAGGCCAGTTTCTGCTAAATCTAGGTGGTTGCACCTGTAAGAAATCTTTCACTGCCTGCATTGACTTTGCTTTATCCTCCATTTTCTTTAACACCTCTTCTGCCTTAACACCAAACAAAGTATCATGCTGTAATGGAGCATCCAATAATTTTACTTTAACATGGTCAGGTAAACTCTGTTCTTTCAACCAAGCATGCCTTTGAATAACAGAGCCTGTAACTGCAGCTCTACAAGAAGCCTCTAATGAATAAAAAACACATTGCAGAGTATGCTTTCCCACTTGTTCAACTGCATGCAATAAATCATGCATTTCCTTACTGTCAGGACCTTCTGTACTTGAAACCATTTTCTGTTTTAACAATGACATGAGGTACTGTTGGTATTTAAGCATGTGAAACTGACAGTTTAAAGCTCTTACAGCTAAAGTAGCAGAAGTGTAAACTTTTTCCCCCATCTGTCCAGAGCTCTGGAATCCCTATCCGAGAGGACAGGATTTTTAGCAGTGGAAGCCTTAACCCCTTTTGGACCCTGAGAAATTGTTTCTGGGTCTGCAGCGGTGTTTTTGTAAAGAAATCTATGAGAGTCAGGGACTCTGTAGTACCTGTCTGGCTTGACTGGTGCAGGGGGTAAAGAATCAGGAGACAGACTGGATTCAGAAAAAACATCATCAACAATATCAAGCACAGGGGGGATAGCCAGGGGCCTGTGCTGAGGCAATAAAAGGAAGTCTCTGAGCCTTTTCTTGGATTCTGAATAATCCTGGCTCTCCCAATGGAAATGCTCCCTCATGGTGTGCAGGGTTGCCCTAAAAGAATAATCCTCAGGCGGAGAGGCTGAAGGTATGGACTCTTCTGCATCAGAGTCCTCATAGGGAGGGAGAGAATATCTCTGATCAGAAGAGGAGTCAGAGGAAATAGAAACCTGGTCAGAGGAATCATAATCAGTGTCTTGCCTAGGCCTTTTGTCAGGAGGGGGATGTGAACCCCTGATTAAAGTAATAAGGTCTTCGGCCATTTTAAGCATCTGTTTCTTTGGCATGGATGACTGTTCTGGAGAATGCTGTACTTGTTTCCTTGTCTTTAATGCTGTTTTTGACTTTACCTTTGCTGCTGTAGTGGGCTTAATTATAAGCTGTGAAGGTCTGAAAACACCCTCAGAAGCCGATGCCTGCTCAGCAGCTCCAGACCCATCTGGGGGTATAGTTTCCATAGGCCTAATACCTTGAGTTTCCACAGGCCTTGGTGTCTCCACGTGGCTGTCGGTTATGGCCCGTGGCTCTGAGGTAGCGGGTGTCAGGGGCTGCGAAAGCGCCTCACTGAGAACCGGCGAACTGGCGACTGGCCTAGAAGAGGCTTTGTCATCGGTTTTTGACCTCGGATGCCTGTCCTTTTCTTTTTTTTTCCTTTTTTTATAAATTCCGGTCGTCGGTTGTTCTGATGGCATTATGTAATTAAACCTTCGGCCAAAATAATGTAGAGCAAAATCAAACCGACGTTTAATAATGCGTTTATTGAATCTAGCACAAAACTGACAACTAGTGACGTTGTGGTCAGGGCCTAGGCAAGGAATACAGTAAGAGTGAAAGTCCTTATGAGGTATTTGCTTTCCACAAGAAATACAAATATTAACTTTTACTGACATCGGTCTGGAGCAAGAAAAAGTTTCCCCAATGGGGTACTTAGCTTTATTGAAGACTTCGGTTCTGAAACTCAATTTTGAAAATCTCAGGAGTCGGCCAGCCGGCACTTGTGAACTGCTTTTGCTTCGGGCACGAAAGACTGAAGAAAATGGCATCGGGTGCAACTTTTATACCCCTGGCACACTGATGTCAGGGAAGAGGTGACAGCAACTGATGCCGGACCAAGACTTTGGAACTCGGGCTGACTGTGGGTCGCCTGCCAGCAGGATAACCCAAGTGTAATGACTGCAACAGTGAAACACGATGAACATCTATATTTATGCATTTTCCACATTTCTTGCTTCTCATTTGATCCTTCACCTTATATTCGTTCTTTTGGTTTTTGGCCCATTCAGTTGTTGCCTGTTTTTTTTTACTTCTGGTTTGATCATCTTAGACTTATTTTCCTCATGTTTTAAAACATTCATTACGTTTGGATCTTGTGAGGTCAGCAGATGTGTGCAGTGCCGTCAAATGCTTTTTTGTAATCTGTCCATGCCATACTTACATTTTTTTCAACTTTTTACATTTCTCCATTATGACTTAATTAACAACAAATGATCCTATGTTCCAGATGACTTTTTTTATTACCCTTTTGTTCTATTGCCATGATTGAGTTTTCTTCTAAATGACTATAAGCTGTCGGCATCAATTCCAGTGTATAGTTTATAGGCCATTAGAAAGGAAGTTATTGGCCTATAGTTTTTAGGATAGCTTGCAGGTTCACTCTTAAGTAGGAGCATTGTTTTTCCTGTTAACCAGGATGGTGTCTGTTTGAGGTGCGCATACAAATAGTTCTTACTCATGGCTAAATGTGCATGTAAAGATATTAGTACTTTTAGATTAGGTACAGAATTTAGGTCTCGAGTTTCCAGTTAGGAGCTTTTCTTAACTTTCAGTCTCTGCCTGTTACTTCATCCCATATCATATCCTGTACATTTGAACTTCTTAGTCTTTCTTTTTCTTTTTCTATCCATTCAGCATCTTTGTTATGTTCCACAAGATCTTCATAGATATTTCCCCAAAATGTATCTATTTCTTCTTTTTTTGGTGGTGTTTCAATTCCTTTTGCCTTGTTTCCCAGTTCTCTATAAAACTTTTTGGGTTCATCAATAAATTGCTTATTTTGTACTTTTCCTTTATATTTATCTGCATATCTTCTAAGTTTTTCTGCCTGTGCTTATATTTTTAGTTTATTATTTGTGATAGTGCATGAAGACATCCGTGGTGGTGCAGCGATAGCGTTGTTGCCTCACAGCAAGAGGTTCTCCTGTTCTGTTCTCGGCTGGAGTGCAGGGAGTGCCTTCTGTGTGGAGTCTGCATGTCCTCCCCAAGGTTGGGTGGGCATTTGAAAGGCATGCGTAAATGGGCGTGCCTTCGTTGAAGTTTGGACGTTGAGCTGGCACCTCGGCATTCATGAAAATCTACTGCCAATCATTAGCGGACCAGCATTCCGCTGTGGCGACTCCTAACCGGGAAAAGCCGAAAGACAAACAAACAACAACATTTGTGATAGTGCATGATAGGTCCTGATCTGTTCTGATATGGTGGATTGCTTTTATCATGTCTATCTTTCTTAGTATTTTTGTTGATCTGTTCCCTCTTCTATACTCTTCTATCAGTGACATCTCTTGAATTAATTGCTTTATGGATTTCTCTATTCGATACTTCCATGCTGGCCTTTGATTTCTCCCCTTCCTCTCCCTTACTGTCCTGA
This sequence comes from Protopterus annectens, assembly GCF_019279795.1. NCBI lineage: Eukaryota > Metazoa > Chordata > Ceratodontiformes > Protopteridae > Protopterus > Protopterus annectens. The sequence continues at coordinate 805,748,174 of NC_056728.1, read as the reverse complement.
GTTTTTGTGGTAAGAATTTATCTGTTATTAATTTTGCTGCACAGTAGCATATCCTATTATTTCGGTTATACTGCATGAATCTCTATGAACAGTCCTAATTACTGTGTTCATTTGTTTATTTTATTTATTTATTTTACATTTGTTGACCGGGATAGTCCGACTGGATGCATGTCCATTTTCAGCAGAGGCCCGGGGAGAAAAACTCCAAGGGTAAGCAGATACAGCATTACATAATACCAGCATTACATATTGCAAACAGACTATTTACAGAGATTACATAAGTAAGCAAGTTAAACAAGTTCCACAGGTTACAGTTAGTCCTGAGCACAAGTCAGGATTAAATTAAATTACACAGTAAACTGGTTAACAGATTTTTACACATTCGAGTTAGCCAGGCTTGATACATTGACATAGCCAGTTAAGTGACAAATGTTGTTTGAGTCTAGTGTTAAATTGACCTAAGGTGGAAAGTAAGGTAATATCAGCTGCAAGTGAGTTCCAGGATCTACTTACAGAGTTTGCAAAGAGAGAATCACCGGCTGTGTTATTAATTTTGCTAGTCTGAATTAGTAATTTGTTAGAGGATCGAAGCGGTCTAGGATTGTTATAGGGGGTGATAATATTTTTAAGTGCAGGAGTATTGTCCGGATTATAGAGGATTTTATAGGCCATAATCAGTTGGTTATACTGGATTAGGCTAGGTAGTTCAAGCCAACCAAGCTGATTTAGATTGGTGCAATGATGTGTCCTAAAAGGCAGCCAAGTGGCAAACCTGGCAATGTGGTTGTAGCAAATTGAGAGTTTGTTAAGGACAGTCTTGTTTAAATTCGAGAGTAGAGGGGATGCATACAGAAGGGTTGAAAGAAGGTGAGAGCGAGCTATGGCAATTTTAGCTGGAGGGTTTAGGAAGGCTTTTATTCTGTAAAGTGACCCTAGCTTTTTATTGATGGTTTTGATAGTTTGGTTAACATGTAGGTCAAATTTGAGATTATTGTCTAATAGTTTTGTAGATGGGTTAGGGGAGATTATTGTGCCATCATTTGATTTTATGGTAAAGGTGAAAGCGGTAGACCTACGTGTTGGTGAAAATAACAGCATTTTAGTTTTTTTGGGATTTAGGATCAGACAATGTTCAGAAAGCCAGTTTTCTATTGTATTAAAGGTGGTCTGGGTAGCTGACCATAACTCTACTGGAGATGTGGCTGAGCAAATCAGAGTAGAGTCATCAGCATACTGGATACAGCTGACTTTTGGGATGACAGTATAAAGGTCGTTAATGAAGATGGAGAACAGCAAGGGCCCTAGTATAGAGCCTTGTGGTACTCCGAGGGTGTTAGGTAGAAGGTTAGAGAGTTTGTTCTGCCAGAGGACAGCCTGCTGTCGACCATTCAGGTAGGATTGAAACCATTGGAGGGCTCCAGTATCTAGACAGAATGTTTGCAGGGTGTGGATTAAAAGTTGGTGATCAACCATATCGAATGCCTTGGAATTTGTTTTATCAAACTTTTAACTTTTTGGGTTTTATTGACTTTCTGTAGTCTGTTTCTTTCATTGATCTAAATATGTCTGTCTATCTCTATTAAATCAAGCAACACTTCTCTTGTATCATTTTCTTCTAAACTGAGAGCACATTCTTTGTTCTCCATTTCCTACATACATTCTGCAGAAAGTTCCACAGCATCTTCCTGTGCCACATTCACTTTAGTTTCATCCTGTGTCATCCATTGCTCTTTCATATAGGAACTCACTGGCCTATCACTCCACAAAAGTAATGTGTCAGAGTTGCCACAGTTTCATGTTCCTTTCCTTGTGTGCAGCTCCAACTGAACGTTTGTACTGGTTTCCTATGGAAGGCTCCAAATTATCTTCATATGGAAACTGATCAGATGTTTCCTGCTCCACTGGTTTCTCCTTAATTTGTGAATCCATTGCTTTATCCTTCTGTGATGTTATCAAACAGATTTTCTACACTAAATCCTTCAGTTCGCAGGTAATCCATAACCTCAGTTTCTATTTCTTTAACTTCTCCATTACTAATCATTTTTTCTACTTTTCCTCTTTGTTTTCTTATTTTTTGTGTTGTAAAACTTTTTATATCCAGATGCCTTTGCCTGTAATTCTCTTTAAATATTGTTGGTGCTGCTCTTTTTGTATTGGTTATTTTTGCTTTCTCCTTTGCATAAACATTGCACATCATTAAATCTCTCTTTCCCATGCCCATATTTCTTTTTGAGATGTCTCCTGCTCCTCCTGTTTCTCCTCACTTGGGAGATTCATTGTTCCATCATGCTGTGATATAACATGTGTTTGAAGTTCTGCACTAAATCCTTCACTTTGCAGGTATTTCATAACTTCAGCTTCTATTTTTTAACTTCTATTTTACTAATCTTCTGTTCTACATTCCCTCTTTGTGACGTTATTTTTTGTATTGTGAAACTTTCCATATCTAGATGCCTTTGCCTATATTTCTCCTCAAATATCTTTGGGGTAGCTTTTTTATATTGATTAATTTAGCTTTTTCCTTTGCATAAATATTACACCTTATTAAATCTCATTTCCCATGTCCATAGTTCTTTTTTATACCTTTCAAAAATCTCTAGATTTTGTTCTTTATATTTTTGCACTTCCTCAGTTTATACAATGTTTTTCATAAATCCGTTGTATTAATGAACATAATTTTTTATTTGAAGCTTCTGACAGATTTTCTTTCTTCTAATTTCTATATTAATCTTTAAGGGCTGTTAGGGGTTTCCTCTGTTTCTGTATACTTTCATATTTTTGCATTCCCATTGCCTGTAATTTGACAAACTGATTTTTGATATTTTTTAAATTCTGAGTACTTGAATTTACTAGTGATGTCTTTGATGAAAGTTTTCAAAACATATGACTTAGAACCATTTAAGCCACTTTCTATTTACTTATTTATTAATTATTTATATTTGTTGACCAGGTAGAGCAAATATCGTAAAAAGACATATCAGGTTCAGGCTTGTTGTAAAAACACAATACAGTAACAGATACAGTATTCATAATACAAAGTGGTGGTATTTTCCATTCAGTGCACAAAATGGTGATGTATTAAATGGCATGAGGTGATCACAGAGAAACAGAAAGCTTTTTTAAAGCAGAAGGAGATAATGTATTGTTTGTAGACAGTAACAGGATATGTAGAAATCTACGAACCTATGTATTGTTTGTAGACAGTAACAGGATATGTAGAAATCTTGTTTGCAGTTTACCTCAAAATGGTTAATTACATTAATTCAGGAGGAAAAGAAAGGAATAGAAACTGGGAGGTACGAGGGGGTTGTAGAAAGATGCGTTCTTTCTAGGATTATTTTGTTGGCATTAATTTGGATGATGTTAGATTTTGCTTTGGAGGACTTTTAAGTTATGCTTTATCATTCAAACAGCAACATTCTGCTTCCTTTATTAGATGCTGTTTAAGATGTTTCGTGAACTTTGGAAGAGCAGTTCAATTTTTTACAGTTAGGGAACAGATTCCCACAGTTTGGGGCCTACAACAGAAAAACAATAGTTTACTACAAGTTTTATAGTGACTACTACTAACCAAAATGTATCACAGTGTACTAAAAAGATGTGGATATTTCTATTAGATTCTATGCAACAACAACAAAAAAAGGCATGAGTAGATAAAGATAAGCACTGGCTACATCCCCTCTCCTGCCATCAGCACAATCTGTGGTCAGTCTCCTACACTGGGGTATTACTAGGGGTAGGTATGGAGAAGATACCATGAAAATGGCTGGTAAGGGAGCTCAGAGTGAAGAATGGTGCTAAACATGTCTCACACCTCCTGTCCATCATGAGACTATCATTAGATTGAGGGATGTAGCAGCACCATTCATAAATTACTATGTAGTTTTTTTAAAAAAAACTTTCACTCAATACCACTTCATCTGAATGCACAAATTACTGGTTATTCATCCTGTTACTTTCTGTCACACAGGAAAAGCTTATTGCATTAAGCAGACCAGTCCAGACGGGTAACATAATAAAGTCCATTGAGGCCTTGTACTAGACAATGCACCATAGCATGGCAGACTGCCACTTCAAGCTTACAGCAGTTGCTAAACATACAGCTGCCCTACCAGTACAGTTATTCCACAATAATGTCAGTGGCCAATAATTATATCCTTCCACAGTTAAGGCAACTAGCATATCTCTAATACTAAAATCTAAGAAGGATCCTGTCCAGGCAATATCTTACTGGATCACTTCCTTAATAAACTACAAACTCAACATAATGGCTGCCTGGTACCTAGACTGGAGGGTCTACTGACAACTCTCTCTGTCACACACAGGCCAGACCTGACAGGAGAAGGCATTCTTATTACTGAATTCCACACAATTTCATATTCCACATATTGGCAACCAGGAGTCCATGGCTTTCTCTGACCCATTCATATCAGCAGCGCACATATACCATTTAATCAAGCCACCCTTACTTGATATTTGATATCAAGATGTAAAAAGGCAGGATCTACACTATCCCTGTTTTGCTCTCAGTGCAGTTATGGATTGCTTACTGTGAATCCTTCAGAATTACCCAGTCAGCAGAATTATTCTTCATGGAAGAGAGACACGAGGACCCTGAGATACACTAATGACCGCTTCCTTTTAAAGCAACTCGGAAACTCTCCACGTAGATTTTTCTGGAGTATTTTGCCATTGCACGGCTGGTACTCAAATTTCAAAATAACGAAACAAACTGACCTTTCATACATCTCATTCTTATGTATAACTCTTCAGCCCTGACATCTGTCACTGCAAGAGCAACCGAGTAATTTACATAACTGTTTCCCCCAATAATACTACAGTCATAACGTGGAATAAAAATTAATGAGTTAAAATAAATATTAAATAATGGCAAGGCCTCGGAGGGTGGACTTCACCTGCCCTTCACTGGACACATGAATTCAGTGCTTGCCAATAAGATTTCATTCTTTTCTGATGATGCCTCTTCCACTAATTTAAGACTGGTTTAGTATCAATATGTTGCTATATGGGCACTCAGACCTAGTCGTACAGTTTGAGGCACCCCACAGCTTTTGTAGCATGATCATGAAGGTAGTATTTGCCATTGTTTGCAGAGAGATGTCAAGGCAATCCCTAGAACATGAGCTTGTTCTTTCTGTCCTACTTGTCATTACATTTAAAGGTGGACACTATGGACAGAACACTGGGAAAAAGAACAGCACCGCAGAACCATCTGCTGAGTAAATGTCATGTTTCCAGAATTTCTGACATTGAAGGTACTGGTCTAGGTTACTGGGCATAGACACTTGATACATTGTGCAAAGCTTGAGTGGCATCATTCACACCACACTTCAGATTTATATATCTCAAAATTTGGCATATTGGCCACCACACCTCCAACACCTCAGTTGCCATTTTCACTGGGGACTACTAGCTCTGCTCCTCAATGTGGGATTGGCACTCCATATCTGCTTTACATGTTGTTCAGATCATATCATTCTGGTCATGAGCTCGTTGAACTATGAGGGTCAACACCTTTACTGTGAAATGCATCAGACTTATGCCTGGCACATGCAAATATGAGTGCTGAGATCCTTACTGGGTACAGGACAACAAAAGAAGGAGTTATTCCTGAAGACATCTCCAAATAAGATATGCCTTATAAAATATTGGCAAAGGACACAGTGAAAAAATGAAAAAAAGACTGACTGAAAAGACAACAAAAACTAAGAGCTCTTTGGAAACATACTTTAGGAGTCACAAAAGATCATAATTTAGTCTCCCATCATAACTAACTTGTTACGTATTCAAGACATGGACGTCAAGAAATTCACCTAGACAGCGCAGTAAAGTGAAGACTTAGATGTAAACCTTGACATGCATTTCCAGAACACATTACAAGTTACCCCACTTAGCAATTCTGCAGAGACACACAGACAACTTACAAAAACTGTTCGATAGTCCATCCTGCCAGTCTTTTGTTATTTGTGTGGCATTGTGAAGAATATTACAGCTTTTAGAGCTATCAACTTGAAACAAAACCTAAAATTACCTTTTATAAACACGGAAACAAGTTTTAGCACTATTAAATACAAGAGTTTAAAACTAATAACAAACTGCTGTTCCTGCTGTTCTGCGTAGGGTGCCACATGTGTTGTAGCATGAGACCCGATCATAACAGCTTTGAAAGTGAATAATGAAAGCTGGCATGCACTTTGGAAAGGTGCTAAGTTGCAGTATTGTAGCAGAGTAGAACCTAAATGGAGTATCTTTTTGTCAGTTTCAGGTGAAGTCAGTACGCTTTATGTACTGCAATGTTATTTTTACAATTTGTTATGAAAGATGACAAAAAGACTTTGCTCTTCTTTGGTGAAATGTATGTTGCTCAATGCAAGGCCCTGTTCTACATACTCTTATCTGTTCCCCTCCCCTCACGCTGCTCAAGAAATGCTCCCATGAGATGCGGACATGATCAGTGAAATAGTCTTGTACTTGTCTGCCAAATACTAGCCACTGGCCTTTCATTTTGCTTCAGTCATGTTTTGAGTCCTGTCTTCAATACTGTACTGATAAATTATATTTGCTGGTAAAAGAGCTTGCCCCCCAAGACCACCCAATAGGATGGGTGTATGCCACTCTCTTGCAGAGTCTACAGGTGAAGATAGGAGCTCAACAATTTGGTAGATTTGCTGGTAGAGCATCTGCTTTTCCTCCCTCTGTAAATCAAGGTGGAGATGGTTGCTGGGTGAACCCCCCCTGCGTTTTATACCGCTATTTGTTCTGGGCCACTTGGTTATGTTGCTAGCTGTGCTAGGAGTGGTCCTCATGGTAGCCGTGGGGTACTGTGGTTATGCCATTTGGCTTGGGGTTGGACAAGAAGGCCAATATGTCATATGTTATGCCACCTGGTAAAAGCTGAGACCTCAGAAATGGATTAACAAACTTTATGAATTAGTTATCTGGGACTGTTTATTAGATGGCAGTGTTTATTGGTTCAGAGTTATGAAATGGTATCATCTTGCAAATAAACTGGTCACACTGGCTATTTGAGTGACTATGTCCTTAATGGGGTGTCAGATAAGGTACAAAAATGAATAAATGCATACTTATATGTGAATGTGGAGTTTTGTGCTTTGTCATGCATGACTCTGTCCTGCTGATATGACTCAGAAAACAAAAATTTTATTTAACATGTTCACAAGTATTACATACTTTATTTTGCAAATGCTGACAAGAGGCCAGGGTAACTTCCTTTCTATATGCAAATGGTCATGCCAACAAGGACTGACTCAATGCCCTGTCTCTTTGGTCTGTATTCTGCAGACTGCTAGGAGGTCATGCACAGGCCCTAACAAGTTCCCACATGGAATGCAGATGAATGATAAATCTGAGGTTATTAAAAGTCAACATGCCTACAGAGTTTAACAAATAAAGCCTGGGGACATACTGAACCTGCTAAGAAATGACGCTGAAACACCTGAATTTGAACATGGCTAACTACACAATTGTGATACAGTTCTTAAACACAAAAAAGACACAGCTAGAGACTGACAAACCTTCTGGAATGATGTTTAGTTTTTGAAATACACTGAACAAACAGCTATCATGCTCATAATCCCAGTTATGACTAAAATGTGAAAAACTAGAAACTCAAAATGAGATAATATTGTTCCTTTTACTGGAAATGCTTCTTCAGTACAATGCCCTTAATATTTTTTTTTTTTGATTTTGTTAAAATCAGCATGCATGGAATTTAAACTCTGATGGTTTGTCTGTGCTTCCCAGCTTATACTTCAGGTGACAGTATACATTTTTATGTGCTTTGTACAATTGTGCTCTGTCTAGTACGGTGTAACTTAAGAAAGAAATAAAGACTGCCAAGAAACAACTTCTGATTCCTTCAAAATATTATGTGAAGAGGAACAAACATTCAAAAAGAGACAATTGTTAAAAAAAAATTCAAACTACATACATGAGATATATGAAAAATGTAAGAAGCAGAATAGAGAAATGCTGTAATCATTTACTAAAGTACTTAAATTACTTAAAGTACTAAAGTCATTAACTAGTACTAAGTGTTCAAAATGTCTTCATTTATTTAATTAATTAGAAACCACCCACATCATTTATGTGAACTAAAACCCAGAGAATGGTTGCATAATTTGCAAAAATATCAGGACGACTCAAGTCATACCTACAGTAAACCTAAAAGTTATAAAACATTTGAATCAATAAGCCTGTAAAAGTAACAAATACAAAAATGAATAAAATGGTAGCATTATGACACTGGTATCAAAGCGTTTTAATTATACCCGCCTTGTTTATGATACTTAAACTTTATTTCAGACAAAGAAGTTGTTTCTCTATTCTAAAAAGATTTTAAAAAGTCACTACAAAATTGCTTACTAATGAAGCTAGTTACAAATGTTTCAGTGATAAAGGATAACATTTCACATAGTTTCCTTAACATACTCAGTGGCATGTCGACTATTGTCTCGCTTTGATGATGTGAAGTACTCAGCAATGGTACTACCAATAAACAGTGTTAAGTACTGTGCATAAGTATTCTGTCCTCTTATTTCTTTGTAACTCATAATTACTGTATTCTTATGTACTGTGTTATCAACTGTACATTGTATTGCTGTTATAAATTGTTGTCTTACTTTTTGTTTGAGTGATATTTTAACTGCTCTCTGAACCTGGGACATGGCTGAAAAGGGTCTGTCTACCTGTTTTATAAATACTAATAAATAGAATAAATAAACTGTCATGAGACAAAGCACAGCCCGGCCCCTACCAAAGGCAAACACTTGGCTGCAGTATGTTTTTTTTAAATGTAGTTGAACCTAATTCTAAAAAAGATGGTAGAATTCAAAGCAAAATGAGTGGACAGTGTGGAATAAAAGATATACGTGAGATCATTTATAACATTCTGCATCCTGTACTTCCTACCTTTTGTAAAGGAGAATAACAATGACAATGCAGATTATGAAGATAACGGCAAGAACTGGTCCAATCACCCATACGAGACCTTCTTCTTCTTCTCGGATAGGTTCCGGCTCCACATTCATTGAGACAACAGGATCTGAATAAGGACTTGTTGCATACATTGTCTGTAGTTAGAGACAAAAACAACAAGGCTGTTGGGGCAAATGAAAAAGACAACAGCTAAAACATGTTGTGCTGCAGAAATATGATCACTGTTATCTGCTATATGCTGTAAAAATAAATAAATGCCAATCCTCATGTACTACACTCCAGTGACTTTTTGGTGCTTTACTGTTGACAGCAAAGGCCTGACTTTTAGTGGGACAAAAATCTCCACAAGCAATGGATCTATCCAGACATCACAACTATGCCAGTGTGTCTACATACAAATGCAAAATTACTGGAGAACCATTATCAATAAAGACAAAATGCCTTCTTCTTATGATGTGTTTCATTCTAATTACACATATGACACTAGATCATATAAGTGGATGAATACTTTTTTTAATAGGGCATTGGACTTTTTGTAAATTGGTAAAAGGCATTCAAAGGTTGGGGTGCGAGTCCCACCAGAGTCAACTTTGGGGTTGGGAGCTGGCATAATGGTTAAGGTGTTTACCTCACATAAAAGGCTACATGGTTTGATTCTCACTAAGGGAGAATTGGTTAGTCTTAAAATGGTCCAAAAGGACAGCTAGCTTAGTACTTAACTATAAACCTATGAAGTTGAAACAAATGAAAATATAGTCAAAAAAACATACTGGGTGTTCTCACTCAAGCTCACATCCATTTAAATGGAGTCATGGGCACCAGCACAAACTCTAGGTAGCACCGATCAGGGGATGAGATGTGTTGACCAACCACTTTAGTAATCAACTGTAGTATGCAGTATCCTCTATACAGATGATCCTGGCTAACAGACTGCATACTGTGTTGAAATTGGACTTGGGTGATTTAGTCACTTTGACTGATGTCACCAAAAATGGGCATGGTATTTGCCCATGATACATGGGTTGAGGACCTAGCCTACTCTGATCTATGCCAGAGACCCACACTAATAGTGAAAGGGAGCTAAATGACCTCATTGGCTAGTGTGTGCCTGCCATAAAGCCCAGTGGCCATGGGTCAATGAGCTATTGGTCAGCTGGTGTCCAGTCACCTAGCCTGGATTACCTGTGATAGCGCTAATGAGTAAAATCAGGACATAAAACCAATCAGCCTGCAAAAAATTAACTAAGTATTGCTGTGCTGAATATAGGTTCACTGATAAGATGCAAGTTGGAAGTGGATAACATGACAGTAAAGAGTAGACTGGACATCCCGTGTATCCAGGAGACAAGATGGAAGGGCAGTGCAGCAAAGCTATTTGGCTTGGGATCCAGACACTACTACTAAAGAAGAGGACAGAATAGAAATGGTCTAAGAACTGTGATGAGGTAAAGTCTTATGAAGACAGTGAGGGATGTCAACAGAATTAGTGCAGATTCATGGTAATCAGACTGTAATGTAAAGATGTAGCAGTAACAGGCCTGTGCCCCTCAGTATGGTTGTGATGATGTGGAGGAGAGAGCCTTCAAAGCAGCAATAGCATGACCTTCTAGACAAAACAGGACAACATGATTTGGTGTTGATAATGGGAGACTTGAATACTCATATAGGTTTAGACACAACAGGATATGAAGACTGCCTGAGTGCAAATAGGTTGGACAAAAGGAATAATGTCATTCTAGACATCTGGCTGGTGAATGGGTTAATGGTGGCCAACACAAGGTTCAGCAAGAGAGATAGACACAAGATCACATGCAAGAGTGGTCAACATACCACTCATGTAGACTTCATACTAATAAAGAAAGGGCACCAGAGTTAGAATTAGAGATTGTTTCAGTGGGGTTGATTTTTGCAATCGTCCACAGTATAAACGACTTGTGGTCACAATCAGCTGTAAGCAATGATCACAGAAGGCTCTAAAAGTCTTTATGACCTGGAAGATGACTGAGTTAAATAACAAATGTTCAAGGAAGTAATGAGGGCTCTAGCACCTCAGGAAGAACAGAAAATTGGTGTAATCGAAGAAGAATGGGAATGTCTTAAAACAGCATGTAAAAAAACTATAGAACAAATATGTGAATGAGGCAAGTTTGGAAATAAGGTACATAAGGAAAGATGGTGGTAGAATGCAGAAGTCTAGGAAGTTATAAAAAAAGGCATGCGGGAAAAAGTGGGAGATAGAAAAGACAGACCAGGCTATGAAGGAATACTGGTTGTCTAACAAACAGGCTAAGTCAGCAGTCACAATGTCAAAGAGCAAGTCATTAGATGATCTTTATCAGTTTCTGTAAAGAGACTCAGCAGATGGCTCAAAGAAGGTCTGTCAGGCTGAAGGGCAACGGCAGAAGGATAAAGAAAGTAGTCATCAGGTATAAGGAAGGCCAACAACAACTTGCTCACCAGTCCATATAACATTAAAGCACATAGAAAGAATACTTCCAGCAGCTACTGAATGAAAAAAAAGCTGTACTGTTCCAGTCGCAGTCTACAATGGAAAAGGAAGAAGACCCCACCCTAGAAGACAAAGAAACAGCAGTAAGAAAATTTAAGTCAGAGAAAGAGAGAGTGAGACAGAGAGTAGCAGGTTCAGATGTAGTGACAGTTAATATGATCAAGATGTTTGGTAAATTAGGTGAGACATGGTTCCTGAGGGTAGTATAGCAGTATGGAGGGGATGGTGTGTCCCAGACAGCTGGACAATGTGCACTCTAGTGCCAATTTATAGAACAAAGGGGACATTCACAATTCTGAGCACTACATAGATATTAAGCCTGTGAGTCCAGAAGAGCATAAAAGATAAAGAACAATATCAAGAGCTGATATAAACCTTTGTGCACTAGAAAGCTCTTGCAAAATCTTCCTTCCAGGTATGGTGAAAAAACACTACACATATGTAGGAAGAGGTCCAATACACTAATGAATCAAATATTCTGAGATTGTTTTACTGCCATTTGCAGCAGAGTTCACTGCTGTGACCTCATGTACATAAAGGGGTTACAGTCCTCTAAAGGTATCTACTGTCAAAATATGCTGCAGATATAGGGCACAAAAGCTTTGACCCTGTGCTGCCAGGGGAACCTCCCTAATAAACAACTGCCCTTTATGCTTGTTATCACAGGAGGAACATTCAGCAAATATGGCTGTGCCTATAAAAATTGGGTTAGTCTTGACTACACACTAAGGAACAGTAATTCTTCAGACAGTTAAAAAATACAATGAGATTAGTTAATGTTGTTTTTTCTGTATCTCTCTGAGTCTTTCCATCTGTGTTGTTTTTTTATATTTCTGTGATTGAAACTCTTGTATTTATTGCAAATAGATGTACAGTATTTTCATGTAGTTTTTTTATTATTTATTATTAAATATATCTAAACCTTTCATTGTGGCTGGTCTTTTCAAAAAATATTTAACCTTTGAGAGTACTTGATTTATTTAGTGGAACTGTGGCTCCATATTCCTGAAAGTCTGTCTGCTTGGTTAAATACTACCACTTGCATAAGCATTAATTTTAATAAGTGTAATTGGGTACTCCAGTAAGAGCCTTAAAGTAGCTAGCTTCAGGTGTTCTGGTGGTGCAAATCTACCTTATAGTATGGGTGGAGGTGGCAGAGCAGGTAAGCTGTGCCAGCCTTTCCCAGGCATGTGTGTGTGAAAATCAAATCTCAAAGAGTGCGTGTGACAACTACTTTGAACAGCTACACTGAGAGCACTGATTTCACTGAGATGGTGGTGGAGGACTTGGCTTGGAACACCTGGCTAAGGACTCAGCTCTCAAGTGGTCAGTGGGTAGTCTTATCTGGGGCCTTGAGAGTAAGCCCAGCCCCAGGACTGGAGGGTGCATTCTCTGTGTGCTCTTAACAGAAACCATACTTGGTGGAGAGGACTGCATCTGAAAATATTATGTGTGTCCATTTTTCCCCACAGTGAACATTCCCCACTGGTCTCAGGGGTGAGGACTAAGGCTTCTTGATCACTGGCCCAGAGGAAGGACTTCACAGAGGCTTTTTAAGATGTTTATTTCTCCTTTCATTAATGCCCCAAGCATTAAATGCTGCAGAAATGGAGCAGGAGGTGTCCAAGTGTGCTGGGCCTACAAAATAAACACATTCCCTATAGATATCAGAGTTGGGGATCTTATGCCCACAGGAAGTGCACTTTTTGAACCCAGTAGGCTTAGCAGCCACACTGCAAAATCACAAACGAAGTATCCACAAAAACTACGTTTTCTTTTTTTTAAACAGTTATCAGAACAAAGACAGATAAAGTGAAGTCTTAATACCAACAATATTATGACAAAGGACTACCTTAAGACGAGGTATTAGAGGTAGAAAAGTTACCAATAATGGTAGCTAAGATTAGCAAAAAAGAACCTTAAAAGGTTTAGAAAGTTTAGAAAAGAGGTAAAGGAGATATTATAAACTATTATAAGGAAAATGAGATAACGGAGAAGAAATATAAATTTATGCACTCACCAAAACCCACTAAGGGCTTGAGAAATCGCAATTTCATCCAATCTTGAAGAGTGGCAAATGAGATCTGAGGTAATGCAGTAGTCAGGGGAATTATGGGTAAGGGGGAAAGTCAAGAGTCAGATCCTAGAATCTAAAGAAAGTGGCTGAGTTGGATCCAAGGAATAAATGAAAATGACAACATCAGATTTGTAGTTATTTGGAATGCAACGGGAGATAATACCTTTGAGGTCCACAGGTAAATACTAGATTAATGTCTCTAAAGGACCTTATGCATACCACTGTTACCAGCAGCTACAACACTAACACATACAGTACAATACTATGGTTTCATCTAAACCTTTGCCATTGTTGAACTGAAAAATGTGGGTTTCATATATGGATTCAACAAAAAAGGAAGAGTGCTGTTGTGCAGTATGCCAAAACAAAGAAGCTATCTGGTATTGTGATTTTTGGGCATGCTGAATATGACTGTGTTTTGGACTGAGACATTTCATATACAGTAATGCTTTTAACAGTGGTTTTGACCTTCATCAAAAAGTAACAATAAAAACAGCAACAACAAGAGAGGCAGTAAGCTGGCAAAACAAATAATACATTTGAATCGGATTTGTACAAACTTTTGCAAAGTTATGCCAGACTACCTTGTGTAAATAAAATGCCATAGATACAACAGCTGCACTTCATGCAATTTCAATTCCCAAACGGCTGACATCAAGCCTCAGCTAACATTTTAAAAAGCATACAGAAAACATTATAAACAAAGTAAATTCTCAGCTGAAAGTATGTCATATAATTTCCTCATTTAATCCTCGCCTCCCCCTATTGTTCTGTCTTCCAAAACTCCTGCAGTGGTCTGCCTTCTTGACTGCTCCCCCTTTTCTGCAAATTCCTAGATCCACCATTGGACACATTATAGAAGAAACACTAGAAGCAGCACCCCCCCCCCCAAGTTCAGTGTTACGCCACCAGATAGCTGACTGGTACTTTTCAACTGCTGACAAAGTATCCTCTAGCAAAAGGCAGCTGCAGATGGGAAATCTAGCATCAATTTGTTAACAGAAAAACCCTCACTGAAAAAAAAAAGAAAGAAAGGGAATAAACAGCAATTTGCCTTCCATGGAGAGAATACCATAGTTAAGACTACTGGTGAACACCCATGTAGTGGAGAATTATTTCTCCACATTCTCAATGACAGACCAACAGATTTGTGTTGCTTCTAGTTCAGCCAACCGAAACAGTGTAAAGTCAGCTGTTATTCCAACATTCCTTAAGGCGAAATAACATACCTAACACACTAGTAATAGGCGACTCTATAGTAAGACACACTGATGTCCCACTCACTAGGCTGGACAAGGAGAAGGTTACTGTTAGCTGTCTGTCGGCAGCCAGAATCCGCCACATAACACAAGCACTCAGGTCACGCCAGAACAAGTACAAATATGACTCTGTCATTGTTCATGTTGGTGTGAATGACCTGAGACGTACCTCCCTGGACTACATGAAAAGAGACATGGAAGAGCTCTCTGATCATGTAGCCCAGGCGGGTATGACCCTGACCCTGAGTAGCATCCTGCCCTCACCAAGAATGATACCGCAGTATAAAGAAAAAATTATCAATTTCAACAATTGGCTAAGCTTCTGGTGTCATTCAAAGGGGATCCAGTGTCTGTCAGCCTGGGACGACATGCTCGACAGGCCTCGTTGCTTCACAAGAGACAACTTGCACCTGTCACTCCTAGGCTTTCAATACTGGCCAAGGCTCTTGCTGCCCCCATAGTGCCTTTTTTAGGCAATGCTCAAAAGTCAAACTCACCTCCGTAAACAGCACAAATAAAAAAATGAGGGTTATGCTACTCAACGCCAGGAGTTTAAATCTCAAAATGCATGCACTCGAAGCACTCCTCAGTATGGAGAATGTTGACATCTGTGCAGTAACTGAAACTTGGTTCAAGGCTCCACAGAGCACCCCAGCACTACCGGGCTACAACTCATACCACACATTTTGACCACAGAACATGGACCGAAACACAAAAGGAGGGGGTGAATCCATATTCATCAAGGATACCTACACCTCCAGGTTAGTGGCGCAGCATGATACTTCTGAGATCATCCATGTGCAGCTAACATCAGGCAAATCTGCAATGCAAATTGTGGCCTACTACAGATCACCCTCCATGACCCAGGACCACCACTCCACCTTTCTGGAGACACTGGAAAACATGACGGTCATTTCGAACACCCTGATATCGGGTGATTTCAATTACCTACCATTAACTGGGAAAAACTACTCGGGTACAAACTCCCAGGTCCAGCGCTTCCTGGAATTTATCAACTCAAATGCCCTAGATCAGATGGTAAACTTCCCTACCAGAGGTGAAAACATACTGGACCTGGTCATCACCAACATGGGCATCAGGTATTCCACACTGGAGGTCAACCCGTCACTGGTTAGATCAGACCATAAACTAATCACTCTGGATGTCCACACCACACCACCACCTCCAACCAAGGAAACCACAGTGAAAAACATTTCTATAGCAAACTTCACCTTACTTAAGACAGAAGTGGTAGGTTTCACAGCCACCACGCTAAAGGATAACAGTGTCCAAGATACAGGAACCTTTACAAATGCACTCTATGAGCACCTACAAGGATGCATGGATCATGCCATCCCTAGCAAAACCAAGACTCACTCCCCTAAGAGAAGGAAACCAGTCTGGTGTACCCCTGCCATAAACAGGCTATACAATAGAAGGAGGAAACTAGTTCAGAAAAAAATGCAAATCCCAAGAAGGAAAGACATCCCTGATCAGTATAAGTAAGAAACTAAGGTCCCTCCTAAAATCCTCCAAGGCTAACTTCGAAAGAAAAATAGCCAAGGATTCGAAAGATAACCACAAAGCCTTCTTTATGTATGTCAAGAATCTAAGTGACAACTTGCAGATATGCTCTGAGCTAGTGCAAAATAGCACAAAATATACTGAACCCACTGATATTGCCAACATCCTGGCAGATTCAGGGCAAACTTCACCCCAAAAAGGGCCCACAACAATACCAGAAAAGTGTAGTGTCCTGGAAATCACAGATGCACAGGTTGAAAACAGCTCTTTCAAAAGCCAAAAGCACAGCATCAATGAGGCCAGATGGTGTCCCAGGCTGCGTCTTGCACGAACTACAGAACAAACTTACCCCCCACCTAAACACACTGTTCAACCTCAGGCTCTCCACAGGCTACATGCCCATAGAATGGCACACAGCAACAGTTATTCCACTCCACAAAGGAGGGGCCACAACTGACTCTGGTAACTATCACCCCATAAGCCTGACTAGCCTGGTCTGCAAGGCTATGGAGCACATCATCATGGAACTCATTAACAAAGACATTGGGAACCTCCAAACACTTGACCTGACCCAGTTCGGCTTTGTTAAGGGCAGATCATGCCTACTAAATCTGGTTGACTTCTTTGAGACAGTCACCAAAGCCATAGATGAGGGAAAGGTATTTCACACAGCCTACCTTGACCTCACCAAAGCTTTTGACACCATTCCCCAGTCGGAAATTATAGAAAAACTCACCAGCCTGAACATAAACCCCTATGTCACGAGATGGGTTGCCAACTGGCTTACAGACAGAACTCACATGGTAAGAATAGTGGGCTCCAGGTCCGACTCTAAACCAGTCACAAGTGGAGTCCCACAAGGCTTGGTCCTGGGATCCCTACTGTTCGGCATATACTTCTCAAAAGTACAGGCAAACACAGGAGGACTATAGCTAACCAAGTTCTCCAATGACTGCAAACTGGGAGCCATAATTGACTCTCCGGCTGACATGGACATTCTCCAAAAGGGCCTTACTGAGACGGACACCTGGTGTCAAAGTCATGGTCTCAAGCTAAATGCCAAAAAAATGCATAGTCATCCCGTTTGGGAAAAACAAAACACCCATGAATTACCACATAGGTGGCAGCCCCCTTAATACAGAAGAGGTAATAAGAGATCTGGGGATCCAGGTAAATAGTAATCTCTCCTTTGACAATCATATTGCCAAAGTAGTTAGGAAATCCTTTTATGTAGCCCATCTAATTACTTAAGGGTTCGCATCTAGAAATAAAGAGGTTATAGTGCCCCTCTACTTGTCACTCATCAGACCCATCATAGAGTACAATGCCCCATTTGGGATGTACCTCACAAGACACTTCTAATAGCTGGAAAGACCACAAAAGTACCTCACCAAGAGGATTACTGGCCTCAAACATCTGTCCTATGCAGCCCGACTGTAAAAACTCCAGCTGTACTCAGTGACATATCGCTTACTCAGAGGTGATCTCTGCCTGACTTACAAAGCCATGTCCAACTCAGAATTGATGGACATGCTCCACATAAAGAAATCCAAGTCACTGCGAGCCACTCACTCTAGTGAGCTAAACCTCACCACAACAATAAATAGAACATGCTGCAGGGATAGATTCCTGTCACAGAGACTCCCCAAGCTTTGGAACAAATTCCTAACTACATTAGGCAGAGCCCCTCACTAACACTCTTCAAGAGAAATGTTGACGAGTGGATGGGTAACAGAAAATACACCCCTGGGATCACTTCATTGGCTCTTCTTGACAGAGGGTCAGTTAATTAATCAATGGGTGGCGAAAGCTGACACACAGTGGCTAAGTTTATAAATGCCCTCGGGCAGATACCCTAGTACCTACCTATGAACCTATGAACCTATATCCTGTCATAATCATTTCACCAGGTGCACAAAGAATTTCTGGCTGTCTGAAGCGAGCACTAGGTATCTCCATGTGAGACGGTACCATCAAAGGTGACTATAATGCTATTAGCATCAGTGTCAACCTCTCACAGTTTAAGGACATACTGACACTGGTAGAGATATGATGCATTCTTCAAAAGGAAGAATGGTTTACCCGCACTTTGCAACCTAACCTGTATAATGTTACTCCCAGAGAGTTTGCATTAACCACACTGACAGAAAGAAAGCAGGAACAGAACAAGCTGGAGGGACAAGTTCATAACTCAGAGACTGCCCATGCTATGGAATAGACTTTCCATGAGTGGATGGGAAATAAAAAATTCACCCCGGGGATCACTACAGTGGTTCTACTTGACAGAGGCACTGGGAAATAAGGTCATTGGCATGATACCAGGGTACTCCTATGGGCTAGGCTTGTTAAGGCTTCAGGGCCATTATCCTAGTACACACCTATGAACCTATAAGAGAGTAAGAGAGAGCACAGACAGAGAGGTGGCCCTGCTGCATACATGTCAATGTTACTGCCTGACAGGGCTTGGTTCTCTGGGTTGATCTTTAGCTGGGGTGCCTTCTGAGTGAAGCTTCACTTCTTCACCTGCTGTGCCATTGACAAAATGGTGATCAATTAAATTGCCCATAGGTGTGTAGGTGTGTGTGTGTGTGTGTGTGTGTGTGTGTGTGTGTGTGTGTGTGTGTGCATATGTCTGTAATCTATATATCTACCGGATTATTCAGATAATGAATATTTCTATGTGAAGCACTATTTGCAGCAGTTGGTTGATTTTTAAACATTAATAGTTTCAAATAATTTGCTACATAAACATTAATACAAAACCAGTTAGTTTAAATTCTTATGTAGCAAAATTAGCCTCAGTACATGAAACTCATTCATGTTCAAAATAACTCCTGATTGCACTAAATAGCATTTCACACAATTCTGAATACTGTCTTATATATGCATGTGTATAGTTTATAAATAGGTATGTTGCATGCACAAAACAAATTTGTCAGTAATTAAACATACCAAATAAAAAAAATCAAATCTTTCTTTTCTATCAACACGTTGTTTCTAATACTATCATCATTATAGGTACAATTCACTAAGCTGTAACAATCAAATATAATTACTTTTCTTATTCTGCATGCCTCAAAAGAGAGCCATATGTTACTTTCCTGAAGACTTACTGCAGTTTTCAGAAGCTGACAATTAATGTGATAACAAAGCAAAATGTGGCATGACCCAAAGCAACATCATATTTAATATACACTTCTAATGAATTCAGCTGATATCACTACTATCAGCTAACACAACTTCTCAGCAATGACATGAATTACAATTTTAAATCTAGCTTTTATTTAACTTTGACAGGTAAGGAAAAGCTTTTGTTATGTGTTAGAACGGGGAACACCAAACTGCATGCATTTAGTATTTTAAAAAATAATGACACATTGCAAAGGCAATCAACAATTAAGCAAGAGAAAATAAAATAAAGCATTACCAGTTCAGAATGCTCCATCACAGCCAGAACAAAAAATACATATTCCTGCCCTCCTAAGAGCTGCTTGTTCTCAAAGCCTCCATAAACTTTCTGGTCACCAAGGGTGAATTCAGTCGGAAGGACACCAAAATGAGCTGCAATATATGGCTTTAGGTCAAGCTCCCTTCTCAAACGGATGCTTCTGCGTTTCCTGGTGATTTCTTTAATCAGCTATAAAATAAGGAAATCATGAGCTACTTGCTGTACAATCAATCAATCAATCAATCAATCAATCAATCACTAAAAAAAATTGTGAATCTCAGCCTAAATAAACTTGTTTCATTGAATACAGGAGAGATTTGAAAATCTAAGGCGAAAAATATCCATACTGTTTACCCTCTACATTCCCCTTTTTAGACAGTATTAGCTGTAATCTTCTGCCCTATATGTACATCTAGAATGCCCCAGGAGGTGAATTTAGTGATGCTGCCAAACAAAAATGGTATTAGAGAGAGAGAGACGGAGACAGAGAGAGGGAGAAACACAACAGACATCTTCTGATACAAGTCTCTTATTTTACTGCCACCATCTGCTTTAGCAACATCAGCAGATTAAATTAATTAAATTTATCTAGGATACACATTAATTCACCTGCAAATGTAACTGCAGAACAGAGCACAGACACTAAGAAACATTCTGACCAGGCCTATAATGAGAAGTGTAACTATTTTCAAAGCTAGTATAACTAACTCACATTTTAGATACTTGGTGACATTCAGACTTCTGAACTTCATAAGCATGCACATGTGAGTTGTATGCCTTGATGTACATCATGCATGCACAGGTGTTTTCTCTAGGGGACAGCCATGCCATTAAAATGCTTATTAGGTGGTTACCGTTACGTGTGTTGTGAGGGCAGTGCCTTAAGGAAAACATTTTCTATTACATGGCCAAAACTAGGACAATGTCAAGCTTCTTTTTCACATCTCTGATATCAAAAAGGTGCATAACAAGTTTAGCTTTAAAAGTTGTGCTGTACTCTTGCATTGTCTAGCTAATTATTATCCACCATAGAATAATAGCAAGAATCTACAACAAGCTTTCAGAAGCTGTAAAACACTTATCACTGTCACAGACAAATGCACACAAAAAAGCGGACTACAATTTTTATCCTCTTTTAAAGCTGTTAGTTTGTCAGAGGTACTTGATTCTGGCTACTGTCTAAATGTCAGCACTATGTATTTTACAGTGTTTAATATTACAAACAACCTTGCACCTGAACTTTTTTTTTTTTTTTTTTTTGCAAATAGCAGTAAATTGAAGCAGCTAAAGCTCCATTAGTACATTGGGGATTAAAACTAAGTCACCAATCAAAATCAGGATGGCATGTGTTCAAGACAATGGCTGTCAAGAAATCCATCTTGAGAGTAACTCTCAAGCTGTTAATCTAAACATCTGTGTTAAGAACACAGCTTCCCTGGTTCTTGGTAGTCCGTGAAGCTTTACCTGCTCCCATGTGCTACAAAAATTATTAAAAAATATAGTATAGTAGTGCTGTTTTACAGCTTAGAAAGCTGTAAGGCACTAACTGCTGCCACAAAGAGAGCAGACAAACAAGAAGAGCATCAAAAAAGCTGCTAAACACTTAATTAGGACTTGGAGAAAAATCTCCTCCTGTGGCTACTGTGTACTGTTAAGCGCAAGACCATTGTTTAACAACAATGGGGTGTGCATAACAATTAATTACATTTCTAATGACAGAATGGTGCTTAATAAGCCTATCTTTTCCAAAGTTTTGGTCTGTAATTGGAGTGTTTTATGCACTACAATGTATCAGGTCTCTTAAAGCATTTTCTGCTCTCAATGTGGGTGTCAAGATTTACCCCTTAAGTTTTTCTTTGTTGTGCTCTGAAGGTGAAATTCTTCACATCCATGTCACAAGGACATAACACCTTGGTTAAGAAAGTAAACCAGATTATAATCCTGTAGGTTTTTCTTGCTTTCTTTCTGCAATGGTCATAAGTCTGAAAAATGAGGCTGAAGTAGGCACATTTATTTAATCAGAAAATTGCAATGGGGAAATATCCATGCTTATGCAAAGTCTTAACAAGAGATACAGAATGACAATACAAATGATTATTACCTACACTAAGGTAGGAAAAGTACTAGCAGGTAACACTGTGCTAACTTGTTGCAAAGCTGCAGCAGACATTGTAATGTACAGGCAGAAGTACAAGGCCTTTAATTCTCCTGAATAAATATGTGAAACATTACAGAAATCATGTCCAGCGGGACAAACTTTCTCTCTTAAATGCTTCCTGTATATCAGTACAATGTAAGAACATGTGCTGAGTACAAGGGAACAGAATCACACACAAAACATTAAAAATTCAGTTTTGACTTCCATGGATATGCTTTATATTTGAACTTTACTGAAATAACTATCCACTTTACACTCATATATGACTTATCTACATAAACTATGCCACATTTCTGGCCTGTTTTGTTTCCTATCCACTCTAAAGTGCAATTCTCTTCATACAGAGCTGGCTTCTGTGTAAACTAAATGTAGCACATCTATTGGTATACCGTGTTTTGTCTCAAACAGCAAGACTACCAAGTTCTATTTGTATCTAAACACATGATATACAGTGCCACATTTTTTTTATTGCTTTGCAATTCAGAATGTCATTACATTTCATAAAAGTTGCAGTGCAATAGCTACCAAATATATAACTATACAAACAAGGCAATGAGATAAAATAAGCATTACATAAGTGTTCTATCTTTGATCTCACAAATTTTAGACAGTCATCATCCAAAAGGGACCTGCATTTTTGTGAAATCCTATTGTTATCTTGCATTCTATGATGCATGCTATATCCTGCACTGTGGTGTGCTACAGCATGCCACTCAGAACTGTTTTTCTACATTTAGTCTAAGAAGTGACCAGATACCATGACCTATGGTCATCTAATTATACCAAAAGAGAGTGGGCCCAGCAATAAGGTTTAAATGGCATTACCTTTGATTTTCTCAAGCAACAAATGTACAACTAGCAGCTCTAATGGTCTAAAAAGTCCATATTTAGGCAGCTTAAGCCCCAGTGAATGTATATGACTTTTGCACTTTATACTGGAATGAAGTTGGACCAGAGGACAGATGTTAAGTTATAGCTAGTTAACCCACTACTGTCCAGTTCTGGAAGAACAGGTTGATCTCCAGGGACATGGTTTCAGTCTTTGGCAAAAAAAAATCAGCCAAACCTATCAAACCCAATTGTGTAACAAACTGCATTTCACACAGAGATAATCAGAGATGATCTTGAAAAGCTATTGTTTTCAGCTCTGATGAAACTTAGATGAGGTTCATGTAAAAAGTCACATCTGACTGACAGTACTGAAAGTATGATGAGGGGGGGCTGCTGTACAGAAGTAGCAACTTGTACGCACAAAGGAGCCTTTTTGTATCAAAGCAGCAAGTCAGACTGCCTGGCCATACACTGATACCAAAATGGCTGCAGTAATGTAGAAGTCATTCTGCACAAATATGGCCTTTATTTGAAATCTGTATTACTGCAAACAGAGAGGTACAAACCCACTAAAAGCAAAGAAAAAGGCAACTAGGAAAAAACAGAGAATTGCATATCAAGATTAATTAATGTCAGCACAACCATGTACCTTACATGTCAGCACGGCCATGTACCTTACATGTCAGCATGGTCATGTACCTTTCATGTCAGCACTGCCATGTACCTTACATAGCACATGTACCTTAAATGTCAGCACTGCCATGTACCTCACATGTCAGCACTGCCATGTGCCTTACATGTCAGCACTGCCATGTGCCTTACATGTCAGCACTGCCATGTGCCTTATATGTCAGCACTGCCATGTGCCTTTCATGTAAGCACTGCCATGTATCTTTCGTGTCAGCACTGCCATGTGCCTTTCGTGTCAGCACTGCCATGTACCTTACATGTCAGACTGCCATGTACCTTACATGTCAGTAACATGTTTCTAATGTTGTATTTTCACAAAGACCCTACACAATGAGTCTGTTCTGTATCACACAGGTACTGTAGTAAACTGGGCACTGACAGCAAGTTTCAGGATAAAAGAACTGGACAAAAACAGGTTTAGTGGCATTTGCATGGGCAATCTTTCTAATAATGGAAGGCTATTCCAGATAACTTTCTTGAACAAATGTATTTTATCGTTTCTAATGATTGCATAATAGAAACAAGACATATAAACGTATAAATGCCTCCCTTTTCTGTCAAGGACAGGTGTAATTAGCAAATACAATGTGTTTGAGACTTGTAATGCACAACAAAAAATAAGCATTATTGAAATGCAAACACCTCCCTCATATACAGTATGGTACTGTGTTCCAAGGCCATGATTATGCCTTGGGTCAATGACACATGGAATGCAAAGTGATGGCTACCCTAATACATGTTTACATTTTTATCTGTGCATGTCTGGAGTCTGGTAATTAGTGTAGTGGATCAAGGCTATGAACTCTTAACTACTTTCTGTGGCACAAGGTTTGACTCAATCAGCCTTCATTTGCCTATTGTATGACCTTGAGCAAGTCACTTAATCAGATAGTGCTTTACGGCAACTGAGCATTTTGGCTATAATCCATAATGGTTTTCTAGACAGCATGCCTAGTAATGACCTATGAACCCATGCAAGTATTATAAACACAAAAAAGCAGGGAATCTAACAGGTGAAGCCTGCTACTATTGGTATCTCATGTTGCCAGACTTTAACACATGATTCTATCACATACCAGAACTAGGGGAGATTGCACAGTAAAGTAAAATGGAAAAGAGGAGGCAAAGAGCTGCACTCCAATACAATGCTGCATACCACCACACTGCAAAGATCCACATGTTACTGTTATGCACACTGCATTCAGCCAAACTCTGTGGCACTGCTGCTTTTGACCAGCAACAGCTTACAGAATCTGTAAGCGGGGTGGACTTTACAAAATTACTCCATTAGGCATTAGTTAACACATAGTTCAGGGGCTTCAATAGGTCAGATTCCTTATGGATTTATGACTTCTGACAGCACCCAATACTGACTTTTGAGATCAATTACACATGGAACAGATTATTAAAGCAAGCTGGAAACATGGAGGGAGCCACCCTTCAAATGAAAAGCTTGATATACGAATGCATCAGGAATGACAGGAGAAGGCCTGACACCAGTTGCAGGGGGCAACAAGCTGTGCTGTTTAACTGCTGGAACCCACAAAAACAACCAAAAACAGCTATTCCGGAAATCAAAGGAATACCAGTAGAACAGATCAGGGAGAAGCATTTTTACTTCTTCCTGTAACTTACATGATTCCACTTTCTGATCATTCACTTGTATTTCATAGAACACTTCAAAGTGTTTTAATTTAATAACAACAAATGCATGACATAATTTGTAGAAGTCACTGCTGTTGGTCTCACATAAACTACAGAGAAAAACTTGCTTACTCACGTATTTAGGTATAGACTTGTACTTATTACAGGACAAATAAAGCTCTCAAGTGTTTTTTCTTTTTTTCCACAGAAGCATATATTTATACTAGGTATTTAAAGAACACACATATGTGTACAAGAAGATAGAAGCATAACTTTGTTTCCTTGTTTTTTTTTTAAATATCTGCATTATTTTACTTTGAATAGCCAAATTCTCTTCTTATGATTTTTTACATTTCTCTACCTATGCTTTGTTTGCCTTTTCAGTCAGGAAGTTCATTTCTTTCTTTCTTTTTTAGTATTTCCATTAACTACAAAAATAAATATTGTGCGTGTGTGTGTGTGTGTGTGTGTGTGTGTTTGTGTTTGAATAACAGTTGAACCCAGATACCCAGAATATCAGTGTTTCCTCTTTTGTTTGTTTCAGCTTCCTATTTGTTACTACCTCAAGAGTGAGGAATCATACCATATCCATAACTACCATGTGCCATAACTTCTAACACACTGTAATCTCCACCTTTTACTACCATCCCTGGAAGGGAAGTGGCATCACCAATCAGATTGATCCTCAGTCTGGTGGCATAATTGGATAGTGATAAATGTTGTGGTTGCTGCCTCACAGCTCCAGTGGCTGGAGTTCAAGCCTGACCTTGGGTTACAGTCAGTGTGCAGCTTGCACACCATTTCTATGATTCACCACTCTTTAACACTTTGTCCAATCCTCTTATGATATGAGATCATTACCACAGACAGTTTATAGCCAGGAAGGATGTTTGGGTGACCAGTACCACCTATACATAAGGCTACAAATGGTTTGATCCTTTATTTCTAGCACTTCAAAAGTATTAACTAGTATCCTGTTAACTTTACTAGTGGGTGAAAAAGTATGATATGCAATGTAGTGTGACGTCTTATATTCAAGGTTGCAGCCAGAAAATAGATTATGGTAGACAGATCAGGTTCTGTTACTTCACTTGTAACACAACTGAAATACCCCCAGAGTAACTGCTTCATTATTGTCCTCTTACAGTGCCTTGCCTCCAGTCTCTTTTAAGCATGGTGTACATCTCCTGAGCTTTTAAGGATTAAATGATGTAGTAATTTGATTTAGTATGTACTAAGTATGAAGAAGGCTTTGCAGTGGTCATGATTAATGAATAATGACTAGAATTGTCCAGCCTTCTTGCAACAAAATATTTAATGACCTGTGGATAAAATAATACATATGTATATATATCTATATATATATAAAGCTACAGACACACACAGACACACACACACACACACACACACACACACACACACACACACACACACACACACACACACACACACACAAACACATGCGGATGTATAAATGCTTACATATGTAGTCATTGTCTCACTTTGTCTCACACAAAGCATCAATCATCACGTAATTCTTAAATGCAGACCACCAGCTTAATACTTTTTTTATCATGGGAATGCCAGGGTCATAAAAGAAATGCTGTCAAAGTATCTACCTCACCTTTGAAATCAGCAAGGGGAAAACATGCTTTCAGGAAGACTTTTAAAAATCCTTGCTGATGAACTGCTTGGCTCATAAAGTCACATAATGACAGTAAATAACTTGCTCTGTTTCACAGCTGTAGACCAGCATTTAAAACAATGTACAACAAATATCTCTTGGTAACACCCTCTTTCTCTTTTCACAGCTGCAGGCATACTAGTGATCAACAAAATCTTTATTCATAGGTTCATAGGTGTATACTAGGCTAATGGCCCTGGAGCCTTTACAAGCCTAGCCCACAGGATTACCCTGACATCATGCCACCCAACCTTAGTTCCCAGTGCCTCTGTCGTATAGAGCCACTGGAGTGATCCCCAGGGTGAATTTTCTATTTCCCATCCACTCATCAAGGTTGTTCTTGAAGAGGGCCAGTGAGGTGCTTTGTTTGACATGTATGGGAAGTCTATTCCATAGCAAAGGCAGTCTCTGGGTTATGAACCTCATGTTAAATATATTCATATATATAAAGAGGAACAAAGTAACCATTCAGTACTTGAACAAACATCTATATACTGTCAGAATATATCATTAACATACAAATGAGATAAAATAATGTAAAACCCATATAAATAATGAAACCTCCAATCGGCATCCGGTATAGTTACAAACATAACAGATAGTGCAGCTATAAAAGGCACAAAAGTGATAGTTACTGCTGCTCAGAACTATAACTTGATGAGATACTATGACATGACCCCCTCACTCACCTACTATTGGGACCCTTACTCAGCTACTGTTGGAACAGCAACAGAATTAGTGGGGTAGCACCACTCTTATTGGTCTCTAAAGCTCTGTACTCAAAGAACACTGTTAACATGCACCTCCAAAAAGCCATGTTCTCTATAAGGCTTTGCAGTGGGCCATAATGCCGCTCTCAGTCCGTATTTATATGGCAGTGCACATCCCCTGTGTCACATCACTTTAGTCTGTGCAGTCAGTGTCCTGAATATTACTTCAAAATGCTAAAACTACCATTTTACAGGTCATGTTTTTGACGATAAAATAATTTTTTATCAAATGGTACATGGGTTTAGTTCAAGAATTACCTTTTTAACTGGAGTCTGTCAAGAAATTATGTTTCCACTGTCCAGATTTTGGCAGAATGTCCAGAAATCTCAATCATAAAAAAGTATGGACAAAGCCTAAAATAATAGGGGGCAAAGGCCAAAAAAGGTAAGGATTTTAAATATTGGTCTTATAAACTTAGGAAGCTGCTAGAATAACACAATTTGTGTTAGCATGCATTTTCTGAAAGATGTGAAGTTTGAAACTCAAATGCATGTCATTATTTATGGACTTCCAATCCTCCATGATTTGCCAAAAAACTTAATAAATTTTGTGAGTAACAGACCAACAATATGAGGCAAACATCTAGACAGTGAGACTCATGGCAGGAGGCGGCATTAATTTTGGTCTCCAGTGGAGTTTCTAGCTGTAATAATTGCAAACAACAATGCAGTCTACAGTATGGTGGGAGAAGACGTTTATTCAGGTAGAATTGTACATTTTTACTCATCCATCCTTATGGCTGAGATTGGATCATTTTATAGGTTATTAGATACTGTATGAATTATATTAGATTTCAGCATACTTTTCTTTTGCTCACTACATCTTTAGGTGTGGGGGGAACCTGTAACAATGAAGCCTATCAGACATTTGACATTTTCTTCTAGAATGATCTTATTTTTCATCATATCCTCCACTTGTCTACAACAAATCCCTTCAACTCAAGCAACTGTTGACCCTTTTAATAATAACATTTACTGATTTACAGTAGCAATAATAACTATATAATCAACTTAGAAGTGAAGCAGCTGAGAAGGACAACTTACATCCTCAAGGACTGCCTACCTACAAAGAAGAGATATTTTTTTCTAATACTAAGTAACTAAGGAAAATGACTTACTCCCTAATGCACTGCCCACCTGCAAGAAATACTAAATATGTTTTTTTCTATTTTTTTTTTTTTATTTTTTTGAATTTCTTATTTCTCTAAAGTTTTACTTCTTTAGAGAAACAGTATTTTGAGCTTCATAGGTTTTGCTTGGTGTGCAACTGCAGAGAGTTGATGCGGCCTCAGTGAAACGGCCTGCTGTACTCTTTATCTACATGAAGCACACGGTCTCACACACACCCATACACATACACACACACACACACACACACACACATACACACACATGTGTATATATATATATATATATATATATATATATATATCTATATATATATATATATATATATATATATATATATATATATATATATACATACTCACACATATATGTCTATCCTGTAATATCATGGGGTTGAATCACCTTGTAAAAAGAATAAGTATGACCTTTTTTAAGTGCATGTGATTTTTCTTAAAAATAATTACACTTGAAACAAAATAAGGCTGAAGAAACTGTTGTAAAACTTCGAAAGGTTATGAAGTGTGGGACTGTACTGAGAATTTTAAATATAGCGTTGACTTACTGATCCGTGAATCGTTATGCCTGTACACTTAATCAGAATGCCTGAGCCTAATGATCAGACTCACTCTCCCAAATGCTGCTATTAAAATGGGGATACACGTTATTATTATAGGAGGGGATGATAATTTAATACTTGGTGATCAGCTGTACATAATAGGAATGGTTCTATTGACCTATGGATTTAGTGACGTAATAAGTATTGCAAATATTATAAACATTATGTATGAATGGAAATCTTCTCAGTAGCTGGATGTATCTACATCCAGATCACCAGAATCTACATCTGCTCAATAACTGAAGGTATATACAGCCAAACCAGCATAATCTTACTAATTTCTCTCCTGCTCATAAGGATTACAGACTACATTCTTCTGTCTGGAATTTCTGAAGGATATATAGAACAGGGTTCTGTTTGTTTTGCCCTCTTATTTGTTCACAAATAGGTGAAATGTTCTGGGCACTGAAGAAAAAGGTTATATGCGGAAAACAGATCCTATTTTGTTTTAGATGATGCAAAAAAATGATTACCGACACCAACAAATAAGACCGTTTGTGGGAAAAAGAAGGTTAGGACTATGTCAACATAGTAAAATGGTAGGGTCTAAAGTAGGAATTAAAATCTGAAAGGAAGTATAGGAAGGATTAAGAGGAAAGCAGAGCAGCATGAAGGTAATCAGCTGAAAGACCGGCTTTTACAACTCAACAATCAGGTAAAGGCACTAGACAAAAAAAAAACAATCCACACTGCTTACAGGCAAACTATATTTATGTCAAAATAAGGATGAACTCTTGAAACTGAACTGAATGGAAAAGTTGAAAAGCACATGGTACAGAGTCACTGTTCTGAGGCTGAAAAATAAAGTCTGAGATATCACCATAAAATGGAGAAGGTACTATTAATACTGGAACAATTGTATCAAACGCTTTACAGTGTATTAGTGCCATAAGAGTATGTGGGAAGTAAGGTGCAATGGAAGGGTTTCCAAAAGGAAAAGATGTTCCTTATGGAGGTGGCAAAGTGGATGAAAAAGGAGATGTCCCTACAGCAAATTAGTGTAGAAATCATGGCATTGGGAGGAGAGGATTCCTTCATATAAGTGGACTTACAGTGACCATGTGTAAGCATTTCTGGGAGTATCTTGCACAGTCGTCCTGAATGTGGCAAAAAATATGGGTGTAATACAAGACAAGAGTAAGAATTTAGCAGTGATGGTATCCCAGACTGGGAAAGATCCAAACCTGACAGCTAGTTTCCATCCAATTCTGCTATTAGCAGTTGATGGCAAACTATACAAAGAGTACTTGCAACTAGAAATGAGAGGGATGGCAGAGGTCATATATGCATACCAGGAAAACTATAACTAGTGTATGCCATGCAGCCAAAAAGAAAACTTGTAAAATGAATAAAAGACTTAAGTATTGAACAGTCACCATCAACCCTCAGTACACTGTAGAACTGTTCGTTCTTCACTGACGTAAATAAAAATACAGACCCCAGGTGTCACATAAAACAGAGACTTATAAAACCTTTTTTTATTTAATAATCATGCAGTCATGTGATGGTTCAATTTGTACAACATTTAAAATTTTAAAGAAACAGTGTTACATTAAAGCATATGACGTGATTTACCACAAAAAAACAATACAGAATACATCGACCAACCTAAAAATACTGTAAAACAGTGTGTGATATAATAAGTCAATAAAAATAAAAATGAAGTGAATCAAACTTTCTTCACCAACACTTATATATTGGGGAAATACTCAAATTTAAAAACAAGTAGCAAAAATTCATACTTGGTGTGTATAATGCAAGTTTTAAAATCATTCTATTAGATCCCTTCTCAAACGCTATTTTATTAGTAGGGGGTCCAAATAACCCTTAATATGTTTCTTGGTTATTTCTCTTTATTTAAAGTTCAGCTGATAATAGTTTAAGTACTGGTGCCAATGAGGTGTGGTCATTTAAACCAGGAACTGCTGTTTTGCTACTTCTTTTTAAATTTGAGTAACTGGTATCCTTTTATGTTTGGAATTTATAAAGTCTCCATTTTGACGTGACACCTGGAGTCTGCATTTTTATTAACTTCAGTGAAGAACTAACAGTCTAGTCTACAGTGCATTGAGGGTTGTTAGTGACTATATTTGCATATCTGGAAAGGTTTATAAAGTACTGAAAGTTGTACAGGGGAGGACAACCTACAGAGAGAAAAGGAAGACTCTTTTTGATGAAAGGAGATACTGCCAGCAGAGCTTGCTGGGATTTTATAAATAATTATATGTCATTGGTGAATATCGAAATGATTTACACAAGATTTTTGTGTTACAAATATATTAGAACTGTATGTCACGTGTATATCAAACTGCTTGTACAGATGCTTGTGTTGAAAAGGTATTTGCAGAGTGCTGTGTTTGAAATATAACCACAGTGTGCCCTACTGGAAGAGAACATGTAGAGAAATGTACATGCACTATTGTAACTGTTTAACTGTATATATTTTAACAGTGGAAACTAGGATACAGGAGGTTAGCCTCAGTCCAGTAAACTTTAAAAAAATATATAAAATTAAATCACTTTATAGGCTACGCCATAAAGAGGCAGTCTCTCAAATTTTCATTGTAGAAACAGACAGAGAGTCTATACTAGAAAGCTTTCTATATTGCCCTTGGAGTGAACTAATTGCAACTTTTGAAGCATGAAGGAATGCAATTGTTTTATGACTTTCAGCATCTACCAAAGATCTGAGGAAAAGCCCTTGTTTGTATATTTTTTCATGTAAATGTTAAATGCTGCCAGCTTCTTGCAATGGAGGTTTTGGTCTGGGAACTAGAAGTCAGATGACCAGAAATTATGTCATTCTGCAAGGTATCCCAGCAGTAATATTTTAGATATTAATTTGAGAAGTCTCTTAGTGAGAAAGAGCATTCTGCATTATGTCTTGGACTTGAAAACAACAAGATCGATTCACCACGCATCTGTCTTGCTCTAATGTAGTAAGCTTCTAGGGAACAGTATAATTCTCTCAGATACAGTCAGGAATATAATGAAGTTTAGTTGAGATGTTTTTCTTTATTTGTGTGAGCCTGTACTGCAATGTTATTTTATATATTTCCTGTGGTTTTGAACTCTGATGTCACTGTGATTACATATTTAGTATTGCCTTGTTCTTTTATTATTTATTATTAAATATATTTAAACCTTACATTGTGGCTGATCTGTGTAGAGATATTTAAGTTTTGAGAGGACTTACATATTTATTTGGTGACACTGTGTGGGCCACTCCTAATAGCCTCGCTCTTGGTCAAACCACCATTTGTATTAATATTAATATTACACAGTAAGATTGGACACCTTTGTTAAAGGTCTTAAAGAAGCCAATAAGGAGTGATTGGTGGCAGTAAAAACTGCTTTAAAGTCTGGGCAGAAGGAAGCATAGCTAGTAAACATGTGCCAGCCTTTCCCAGGTGTGCGTGTGTGCGTGTGTGTGTGTGTGTGTGTGTGTGTGTGTGTGTGTGTATGCATGTGTATGCGTGTGTGTGTGTGTGTGTGTGTGTGTGTGTGTGTGTGTGTGTGTGTGTGTGTGTGTGTGTGTGTGTGTGTGTGTGTGTGTGTGTGTGTGTGCATAAATCAAACCTCAAAGAGTGTGTGTGTCAGCTACTTGTGCAAGGACATGAAGCACTGGTTGGACAGAGAAGGTGCTGGAGATCTTGGCTTGGTCACTCAGCTGAGATCTCAACTCTACATCTGTGGCAGAGGGGAGTCTTATTGGGTATCTGGAGGAAGATGGAGAAACTAGCTCCGGATTGACTGTGGTCTCTGTGTGCTCTTAAAGGAAATTGCACTTGATACAGAGAGCTGCATCTGGAAATACTGTGTGTGTACCTGTTATCCTCCCAGTGAACATCCCCCACTTTTGCCATTAGTAAGGATTGAGGCTCCTTGATTACTGGTCAAGTGGAGGGCCATCACACTCCTTATCAAGTTTTATCCTGTGTTTAGATTTGGAGATAGCATATAATACTATGTTACAGGAAAATTTGTGTCAAGTCTCAGAGAAAAGAGGATTGACCCATGAGTGCTTACAAAAGTGAAAACACTGGACATTGGATTCAAAGCCTCACTTACAGTAAATGGGAAATTATCAAAAGTATTTAACTTACATTGGAGCAGCTGGCAGGTATGTCCCCTGCTGTTTTTGCTAGCAGCTGAGCTTCAGGAAACAGCAATTAGAGAACTTTAAGAAATAAGGGAAATAGTGGCTCGAGACAATGAAACTAAAATTAAACTAGTGGAGATGACTGTACAGTCTAAGTAACAGACTAAGAAATTCAACCCCCCCTCAGTAATTTTCACACTATATGGAATAATGAATAAACTTGCAGGGATCAGAGTAAGAAAACACTGTTAATCTGCAATGATCACAGCAGTATCTCTTCTGAGTAAAAGGAATTGGGGGCTAAAATAGCAATCTAAGGGTTTGTGTACTTGGGGATTATTCTGACACACTCTTAAGGGAACAGTGAAGGCCTTCTGTGAAAAAATATGAGATGCCGAAGTCAATTAAAGTTAGCAATTTACAAGTGGCTATCAACAAACAAAATGATGCAATGACCAATGATGCCCTTGCCCACTGTGTTATCAGAAATTTCCCCACAGTTACATATCGACCATGGAGAGGAAAGATATAAGCCATTATTCAAAGGTTTGTGTGGCTATGACAAAGGCTTAGAAGGGATATTAGTTAAGACACAGTGCAGTGAAGGGACAGGAGTGCAAAGCTTGCAGAATATAGCTATGCATGTGCTCTTATTCAACCATATGACCCCGACACCAGTTTTTCTTGTTGAATCCAAAACAGAAGTAATGCCTTGGCATTTTGATTCTTGACTGTTTCACTCCAACATTCCTTGCCTCTTCTTACTTCTTTCTGATAGCTAAAATACATCCCACGATGTTCACTTTTGAACTTATACATGCTGAGTATTGTATACCAAAATCACAACCAGCAAAGGTAAAGGCATCTGACAGCAATAAAAATGAGAGCAATAACACACATGAATCCCTCCTCTTCCCACACATAAGGTGTACACTTCCACCTAGCCATGCCAAACACTGCTGTAGTACAGGGAGTGTGGTGCTTGTACTCCAACATTCAGAAAAAGACAAACAAGCTAAGTGCCATAGTGGCGCAAGATCCAACCTTAACATATGTTAATCACCCCTGGCTTAAGTAGATAAGGTCGGGTCTAACGCTAGGCAGTAAAATCTGCCTGTACTGACCAGAAAATGACAGTAGCGGAACAAAAGGTTTGTTTCTGCCTACTCTCCATACTGGTATCGTGTCCCTAGCTTCCTCTAAACACTTATAAAGTTGATAGAGCAACAGGATATGGTTTTGCATGCATTCTTTGAATGCTGTGAACTCTGAACTCAAATGTATGTCATTATTTGGTGACTTCAGTCCTCAGTGGTTCGTCTGAAAACCACAGATTATATGAAGAACAGACTAAAAATATGCAGCAATAATTTGGACAGTCCTCGAAAATCTATGCAGTTGAGCAGCATGAGAGTAGTGTAAATGCAACGGACTGTGTCGCACTGCCTTTCTGACAGTGTCTGCTAAGTGTTTTACAGCTTTGAAATCCATCAAAACAGTGTTTTTCCCTGTAGCTAGTAGTACATGAAGCTTCATACACTACAAAGGGTTCTGATCATATCACTGATCATAACACTTAATTATATGTTCTTGACACCAAGATTTACCACTCGAGCTTAACTCCCGAGGTGAATTTTTTGACATCTATGTCTCCAATACATAATAAACAGGTTATGATTAGTGACCCAGTCATAATCCTCCATGTTGTTACCACCATGGATGTAACAGCATGGTGACAAATGGAACGCTTACTGTTTCAGAATTCTCCGGTGGAGCATTTAGCATTCAGGATGTGGTCATTAAACTTCATTTCAAAGAATTATACCTTGATCAGCTCTGTAGATCCCCAAAGAAACCATCTGCTGCTGTAGGCTTCTACTTCTTCATTATTACCATCATCATGTTCTTCTTCTTGCCCTTCATCTTGTATGCTAGATTTTATCTAATTTTCTTGCACCAGGTCTCTTTTCCTGCATCTGTTACTTACACCAATTATTATTTATTCCAACCTTAAGTAACTCTTCCAGATTTCTTCCTACCTTCCACCATCATTTCTATCCTTTTTTTTTACTTTGTAAATGGTTGTTTAGTTCATGTTTGCCTCAGATACTACATTTAAACATTACACTGGCAATTTATTTTAATTTTGTTTTATTTTGCACCTTATATAGTTCCACAAGCAGAATAAATGTAGGAATGGGCATAAATGGAAAAAGTACAAAGCTATGTATTAAGCAACAGACATTATTAACACTAACACTCACATCTGTCACTTGCCTGAATGCAGCCCCCTCAGACATGATAGAATTGTTATTACCTAGAGCATCATTCCAGTTTTTACAGAGAGGTCTGTTACACCTGCACATATTTCCTTTTTCCACTCCCTTTCAGAAACCATCCTCTTTTCACCACCGTAAAATATTTCTCCAAAGCCAACTTCACGCTTCTTAAGACAGAAAATGCAAACTTCACGACACCCATGCCACCGGACAATAGAGGTACGACTGCTGAGTCCTACACAAATGCACATTATAAGCACTTACACGAATGCATGGATCATGCTATCCCTTACAGAACCAAGATGCTAGCCTCCAAAAAAGGGAAGCCAATCTGGTGGTTCCCTGCCATAAACAAACTCTACAACAGAAGAAAGAAACTGTTGCAAAAAATAATAAAATCCCATGACTAGAAGAACTCCCAGGTCAGCCTCAGTAGGAAGCTGAGATCCCTCATACAATCCTCCAAAGCTAGTTATGAAAACAAAATCGCTACTGATTCTAAAGACAACCACAAAGCATTCTATAGCTATTTCAAGAATCTCAATGGCAACACTCAGATCTGCTCTGAGTTACACAATGGCACTAAATATACAGAAACAACTGATATTGCCAACATCCTGGCAGACAGGTTCAGTGCTAACTTTACCCCCCTCACCCCCTAAAGGGCCCATCTCTATATCGGAAGAATTCAAAGTTCCTGTAATCATGGCTGCACAGGTAAAAAACACACTTTCCAAAGCCAAGAACACAGCATCCATGGGACCTGACAACATCCCAGGCTGTGTTCTACATGAACTACAGAATGAACTGTCACCCCACCTAAGCACCATGTTCAATCATAGCCTTACCTCAGGCTTTGTGTCCACTGAATGGCGCACAGCAATGGTTATCCCACTCCACAAAGGAGGAGCCACTACGGACCATGGGAACTACCGCCCCATTAGCCTAACGAGCCTGGTCTTCAAGGCCATGGAACGTATCATCATGGAACTTATAAACAAAGACATTGGTAATCTCCAAACTATGGACCCCACCCAGTTCGGGTTTGTAAAAGGCAGATCATGTCTCCTAAACCTGACTGACTTCTTTGAAGCAGTCAACAAAGCCTTAGACGAGGGTAAGGTCATTCACATAGCCTATCTAGATCTCGCCAAGGCTTTTGATACCACCCCTCACTCTGGAATTATACATAAACTCACTAAACTAGGTATAAATCCCTGTGTCACAGGATAGGTTGTCAAATGGCTCACTGACAGAACCCACACTGTGAAAGTAGCAGACTCCAAATCCGACTTTAGACCAGTGACAAGTGGAGTATCACAGGGTTCAGTCCTGGGGCCTCTCCTGTTTGGTATCTATTTTTCTGAAGTACAGGCTAACACAGAAGGTCTTTGGCTAATGAAGTTCGCAGATGACTGCAAACTATGAGCCATAATTGAAACTCCTAACAATGTGGACATCCTACAAAAGGGCATCACTGAGAGAGATGCCTGGTGTCAAAGCCATGGCCTCAAGTGCAATGCCAAAAAGAGCATTGTCATCCCCTTTGGTAAAAACTCTGTACCCATGAGCTACCACATATGTGCATGTCCAGGCTTTAGTTGCTTGAATGTAACCATTAAGACTAATAAAAGTAAAAAAAAAAAAAAAAAATATGGACATTTAGAATCCATGCATCTAAAACTCTTGATGTACTTAAGGAAGCACTTGTATATATCCCATGGGCCTCCATTACAGGAGGTTTAAGATATCAAATAGTGGAAACTGTAGCTTGGCTGGGTTTTTCTTGTACACACACACACACACACACAAAACACACACACACGCGCGCGCGCGCGCGGATGTGTGCACACGTGCGCACACACACACGTGCACGCATACACAGACACACACACTCACACACACACACACACACATGCGTGAACAAGCATGCACACACGCATGCGCACCACACACGCACACACACACACAGACACACACGTGCACGCGTGCATAGACAAACACACACACACTCACTCTCACACACACACACACTCACTCACACACACTCACTCACTCACACACACATGTGCACGCATGCACAGACACACACACACACAGACACTCACACACGCAGACACACACGTGCACGCCTGCACAGACACACACACTCACACACACACACTCACTCTGTCACACACACACACACACACACACACACACACACACACACACACACACACACACACACGTGCACGCGTGCACAGACACACACACACACACACAGACGTGCACGCGTGCACAGACAAACACACACACACACCAGTAAATCTACCTCCTCACCTGACCTTTACTCTAACTTACTTCATGTCAAATTTTACTACTGTTGATATGCACTGATCACGGGATTATAAAATTAGTTTGTTGCTAGATAAATCTGCCAATCTGAAATCTAAACCAATGCACAGAAAATTAATAACAAATTATATGGAGGCAAAACAGTCACTACACCAAACTAATTAAGTGGAAAAACTGCAAAAGGAATGTGGAAAATTTTGAAAGAAAAATTATTTATATGTAAAAAAGTCTAGAAGTGGAAAAGAGGTTGAACTACAGCTTTGAAAACTGAAATAAACAAGCTGGACAGACAAAGATATTGTAAGACAAGATCAAGAAATTCAGCATAACAGGAAATCAGTTTATAGATAAGATG
This sequence comes from Protopterus annectens, assembly GCF_019279795.1. Lineage (NCBI taxonomy): Eukaryota > Metazoa > Chordata > Ceratodontiformes > Protopteridae > Protopterus > Protopterus annectens. The sequence goes on along the minus strand of NC_056728.1, from coordinate 805,709,784 downwards.
TGGAAGAAGTAAGGATATGCAAATTGAACTGTGTGTAGATTCTAACATTTATTCTCAGACAAAACAGATTATAGATATATTTACAAAATCTTATACAAAGCAGTTTGGTGCAACAAAGGTGGTGAAACTTCAGATACTGAAATCAGTTTAGATTATATTGAAAAAGAACTATGCAAACTGGATCCAAACAGGGATAGAGCACAGGGAAGAGACAGAATTAGTAATAATGACTTGAGAACACTTCAGCAAGAACTTACAGTACCATTATATCTATTATTCACTAGGTCATATAAATAGGGGGAGATTCCTCAAGATTGGAGACATGCACTTGTTAAACCTGTCTTTAAAAGAAAGGGAAGTAGGACAAACCCAAAGACATACGGACCCTTATGTTTACTTTCATGTTGTGGAAAAATAATGGCGCGCATAATACTGGATAAGTTATTGTCAGAACTGGAAAGGTTGGGACTTGAAACCATATATCAGCATGCATACGTTGAAAGGAGCTCTATTATCACCTGTAACATGATGTTCTATAACAATATAATAATAGCTATGAATGAAAAATTGTGTTGTGATGTAATTTATACAGATTTAGCTTCAGCATTTCACAGGGTCATACACAAAACAATGATCAATTAGAACAACAAGGCATTGATGCACTCTTGATAAGATGGATAGCTGCATGGTTTACAAATTGGACATGGGAAGTATTGTACAATGATTGGGCAGGTGAAATTTGAGGTTACAGTCAGGGTACCCCACATGGCTCTGTCCTAGGCCCATACAAGTTTAGATTGTATCTTTCAGATCTATGTTTTCATCTGAGGTGTTCTACAGTCTGTGTGCAGATGACTTGGAATTGAGTAAACTGATTACATGTGTTACAGATAGGGCATGTCTGCAAAAGAATTTGACTGAATTGATCATTTGGGAATAGGAGAATAATATGTTAATAAATACAACAAAAACTAAGCATATGAGATTTGGGAGACATAAATTGAAAGGTGAATATTTAATACAGCACACAGTGATTGAAACTGCAGATTCATTTAGGGACCTGGGTATATGGGTAGATCCAGCTTTGCATTTTTCTTATCATATCAAACAAATGGATAATGTTAGTTATAGAACTACAGATTGTATAAAACAATTTATAAAGTCTTGGAAATAAGAAATGATATAGTCATTGTTTGTTAGTTACATTAGACCCAAACTTGAATATGGAATAACAATACTGAAACCTTATAACAAAACAACCATGAGTAAACTGAAAAGAGTACAGTGGAAATATACCAAGGGCATCCATGGATGTAAAAATTTAAGTTATTATGAAAGATTAAAATACCTGAACTTGTACAGTGTCTCATATAGATATTTACAGGTATATAGGGCATTTAGAGACAGCTACCTCTGGGAATGTTTTTGGTTATCAAAAAAATAGTACAGAATGATCAGGCAACCTATGTAGAAGATTCTATAAGAATGAGAAGTGTATTCATTGGTTCTCTGAGAGAGCAGCTGGAATAGACTACAAACTACATTAAAGTAAGCACTAGTCTCGATATTTATAAGAACAGCCTAGACACTTATTATGAGAACAACTGTTTTGCTATATTAGCAGGCTAGAAGGGCATTAATGTCCATGTCTGAAATATTTGTATGTATGTATGTATGCAAGTATGTATGCACTAAATCTGTCACCTTACTTACACCTTACTCTAACCCTAACCCACATGCATACATAAATCTATCCCCTTAACAGACCCGTACTCTAATCCTAACACACACACACACACACACACACACACACACACACACACACACACACACACACACACACACACAGACACATTCACTATGTACACAAACTTTCAGCCCTAACAAAAAGATGTTTATCTTTCTCGACTAAACTGATAACCATTTATTCATAAACTCACAAATGGCACTACAGATCAATCTGTCACCCAAATAAGCATTCAACCAAAGGAACTGTCCTCATACTTTGCAATGAAACAGTTCAAAATTATAATGAAAGCATAGTGCTTTCTCCAATTTCAACATATCTGGATATCTGCTATGACTTTAGAACGACTGTGTTTTGTAGACAGGCAAGCTGCACATCTGCATTTTCCAGGATTTTCGTGACAATCTTTCCAGATAAAGAACCAATGTTTATGAGATAGAAAGATTGTTGGTGGGGACATGCCAACCTCAAAAATAAAACAGCTCTGCTTCAAAGGAAGAACTTAATGCAAATGCACATTGTTAGTGGATAACGGACTTCTAACAAATGGGGTGGCATTCTGGTGATTTTTTACTGAAAAGGATGTGCTCCATCCAAACTTCCTCCTCCCTCTCTATGTAACTACTGCAAGATTCCATTAGAGATGTGTCTTAACTTGTGGTTTAGGGCCAGACAGAAAAGCAATGCATACCTTTTAAATAACAAGAAAGCCTTTTTGTCCTATCTGTTTAATAAGCAAGACAATTAAATGAAGCACCAGTCTTTCATATAACACAAGCTTTGCAGAAATAATAACACAGCAGATGCAATGTCAAGAAATTAAGAAACAGATTCAGAATCTCAACTGTTTAGTCAGACTAATAAAAGAAATTAAATAAAGACAGACAGAAAATGTTGATATATCTATCATCTCCCGTTCATTTTAATTATGCAATGCACAGCCAAAAGAATCTTGTATCTGGAATAAATAACGTTTGATCTTCTTAGTACAGTCTAATGCCAGCATGAAATCAGAGATTTGTATCACTGCAGCCCGTTTCTAACATACCCATATCCTCTTCTTCAAAGCTTGGCTTATAACCTCTTGGTTTCTTAGCAAATACTGGAAAGGCATACATTTCCCTTTTGTTATGCTGGTAAACTGCTGAGGTTAGCAAGCTATTTCAATATCTTTCACAGCGGCTTTTATCTCCTGTCCCATTTGTTGCACATAAGTAAATTTCATTCTTTTGTGCACATAATATATAGGAAAACTGCAACAGTGTCAAATTACATATAGTTCGCCACGCATCATTAGTGTTATTCTATTTATTTTTCTGCCTTTGATATGCGGGTTGTGTACAGCTGTTATTGTGTTAATACAAAACGCATAATCAATGACATCTGGTGATCACTGATGTTTATCAATGACAACAGGCAACAGACTCATGAAAGACGTGTCAGAACAGTCAACATGCATACTGAATGCATGCGGAACACATTGTTGGCTACGTGCCAGATAAATGTAAATCCAGTTCAGAACTCGTATAGGAATGTTTGATTACTTTACATATAAAAGCAGTAAGATAAAAGAAATAAGCATTACGCCACTGCCAAATGATGAAATGAACTACAGGCAGACTACAACAAAAGTAGTCAAAATACTTATTTAAAAGAAACATTGGTTGAAACCATGCACATTTTTATGGCATAACTTAAATATTCACATTACTGATTTTTGACAACCTTGCTTGAAGTAAAATATCAAAATTATGTCTCGGCTCTGGCTAATTTGCATTGTGCTAGGATATCTCTCTGTGCTAACGGAGGTACTAGGTTCCAGGAAGAGGCAAATTGTCCCAGAGATAGATGAAGAGAGGCATAAACTGAGTGACTCTAACACAGCTTACCTTCTATGAGGTAGAGTCTCCTTCCTGCTTCAGCAGCACAACTGGGAGAGTCTGGAGCAGTGGCAGAAGAAACTGTTTAAACAGTAGTTCTGCAGATTCTTATGGCAAATGCATATCTGGGAAGAATGGCAAAATGGCTTGTTGGTCACTGCAACTATATGTTCATCTGCAGGTGAGAAAGGTACACTTGACAGGTAACTGAAACCTACCATACAGTCACAGACCAATGACCATCACAGTAACTCCCACACAGCTGGGCTGGCAGTGGGACAGATACATAAAGGCAGGAGAAAGCAAAGTTTATGTGTGGATTAGAGGGTGATTTTACACAGAAAATGCAAAATCATCTTTGGGTGTGACAAAAAATTGACATCTGCAATGCTGGTAGACTACTTTAAAGATTATGCATGAAAATTATGTTACAGAGATCTCAGAATACATTGAAGAATAAGGAAAGGATATCCACACCTCCAGGCTAGTTGCTCAGCATAATGCATCCAAGATTATCCAAGTGCAACTAACTCTGGGCAAGACTGCAATCCAAATTGTAACTTGCTATAGATCTCCCACCATGCCCCAGGATTCCCACTCCTCATTTTTTGATACACTGGAAAATATTAGGGTACAACCCAACACCCTAATAATGGGTGATTTCAACTACCCCACCATTAACTGGGAAAACTACTCATGTACCAACTCTTTTGCTCAATGTTTTCTGGGATTCATAAATTCCAACGCCTTGGATTAATTTATCCACACCTCCACCAGGGGTAGCAATATCCTATAACTGGTTATTACCAACATGGGCAACCAGTGTTCCACACCAGATGGCAATTCCTCGGTCAGATCCGACCACAAGCTAATCACCCTAGACATCCACATCCTACCCCCATCCCTAACACAACCAAGATGCTATCCTCCAAAAAAGGAAGCCAATGTGGTGGTCCCCTGCCATAAACACACTCTACAACAGAAGAAACTGCTGCAAAAAAGTGTAAAATCCCATAATTGGAGGAACTTGCTGGTCATCCTCAGTAAGAAGCTGAGATCCCTAATAAAATCCTCCACAGTTATTTAAGAAAACAAAATCGCCACTGATTCTAAAGACAACCACACTATGTCAAGAATCTCAATGGCAACACTCAGATCTGCTCTGAGTTACAGCACAATGGTACTAAATGTACAGAACCAACTGATATTGCCAACATCCTGGCAGATAGGTTCAGTGCTAACATTACCCCCCTCTCACCTCCTAAAGGGCCCATCTCTATACCGGAAGAATGTGAAGTTCCTGTAATAATCACGGCTGCACAGGTAAAAAACACATTCTCCAAAGCAAAGAACACAGCATCCGTAGGCCCTGACAACATCCCAGGCTGCGTTCTACATGAACTACAGAATGAACTGGCACCCCACCTAAGCACCATGTTCACCATGTTTCAAAGCCTCACCTCAGGCTTTGTGCCCACTGAATGGCACACAGCGACTGTTATCCCACTCCACAAAGGGGGAGCCACCACAGACCCCGGGAACTACCGCCCCATTAGCCTAGCAAGCCTGGTGTGCAAGGCCATGGAACGTATCATCCTGGAACTTATAAACAAAGACATTGGTAATCTCCAAACTCTGGACCCCACCCAGTTTGGGTTTGTAAAGGGCAGATCATGTCTCCTAAATCTGATAGACTTCTTTGAAGCAGTCACCAAAGCCGCAGACGAGGGTAAGGTGGTTCACACAGCCTATCTGGATCTTACGAAGGCTTTTGACATCATCCCCCACTCTGGAATTATAGATAAACTCACTAAACTGGGTATAAATCCCTATGTCACAAGATGAGTTTCCAACTGGCTCACTGACAGGACCCACATTAAGTAGCAGACTCCAAATCCGACTTCAGACGAGTGACAAGTGGAGTACCACAGGGTTCAGTCCTGAGTCCTCTCCTGTTTGGTATCTACTTTTCTGAAGTACAGACTAACACCAAAGGTCTTTGACTAATGAAGTTCGCAGATATCTGCAAACAGTCTTGCGCAGAGTTAGTTGCATAATCAAAACTCCTAACGATGTGAACATCTGCAAAAGGGCTTCACTGAGACAGATGCCTGATGTTAAAGCCATGGCCTCAAGCTCAATGCCAAAAAGTGCATTGTCATCCACTTTGGTAAAAACTCTGTACACATGAGCTATCACATAGGTGGTAGTCTACTTAACACCAAAAGTGTGATAAGAGACCTTGGGACACAGGTGGACAGTAGTCTCTCCTTTTGATAATCACATCGCCACAGTAGTCAGGAAATCCTTCTATGTGGCACACCTCATCACAAAACGGTTCTTATCCATGAAAAAAGGGATCATTTTTCCTCTCTGCTCATCCCTCATTAGACCCATTATAGAGTATGATGCCCCTTTTGGTATGTACCTCACAAGACCTCTACAACAGCTAGAAAGGCCACAGAAATTCCTCACAAAGAGGATTACCGGCATCAAATAGATGCTCTACACAGACCGTCTAAAAAAATTCCAGCGTTGTTCCGTCGCATATCACCTACTCAGAGCCGATCTCTGCCTAACATACAAAGCTGTGTCCCAGAGCTGTTGAAATCCCAATCCCTCCGAGCTACATGCTCTAGGGACCTAAACCTTGTCACCGCAATAAACAGAACACGCTGGAGGGGATAGATTCTTGTCCCAGAGACTTCCCATACTCTGGAACAAACTACCTATCTATATCAAACAAAGCTCCTCATTTGCACTCTTCAAGAAAAATCTTGATTGGGTGGGAAATAGGAAATTCACCCCGAGGATCACTTCTGTGGCTCTGCTTGACAGAGGCACAGGAAAATAATTTTCTTGGGTGGCGAAAGCCAGCGTACCGTTTTGGCTAGGCTTATAGCCTAGTACCTACCTATGAACTTACAAACCTATGAAAAACACAGTGCCATATTTATGAATGTATCTACATCACAAACAGGATGGAGGGTGGACATAACACCTTTTGTGCAGCTCTGCTAGTCCTTAATCTAGATTTTAGTGCTGCAGTAGCACCCTGGCCTACAATATTGGACTCTGTATGAAAAATTCATGGAACATACAACTATATTACTGCCTCATGGCAACATGCACTACCCTGATTCTACACTTGAATTTGTCTAAAATAATGCTTATGAGAAGTGTGTAGAGCATCTATCTGACACTGCTGTCATTCAAAGTAGCATGATGATATTCTGACCTTCAGCAGTGACACTAATGAGAGACAGAGCATCTGCATAGCAGCTGTGTGATCCCCTTATCTTAAACTGGAGTCATCCAGTACCATTACAGCCCACACCAATATGACTTGAGGGCATAAACCATGAAACATCTATGCCACTGAAGTGAGAGCAGTGCATTTGCATGAGAACACTGCTACTTCTTAGTGCTTACTGGACAGTGATACAACATCACTCTTACTACAGCAGTGCCACTGAAGTGACAGCAGTGCATCCATTTCAAACCACTACTACTTCCTGGTGGTAACCACATAGTGATCTAACATCATACTCACTACAACAGTGCCACTGCTACTTCTTAGTGGTTACCATATTATGATCTAATATCATTCCCATTTCAGCAGTGCTACTGAAGTAACAGTACTGTATGACAACACTGCTGCTTCTTGACGGTTACTGCATAGTGATCCAACATCATTTTCACTATAGCAGTGCCTCTGAAGTAACAGCAGTACATTTGTATAAGAATACTGTGGCCTTGTTAGTTGTTACCACACAGTCTTCTAACATCATTTCACTACAGTAGTGCCACATAAGTGACAGAAGTACACCCATGTGAAAGCAGTACTACTTCCTGGTGGTAACCACATAGTGACCCAAAATTATTCTCATTACAGCAGTGCCACTGAAGTGATAGCAGTGCATTTGTATGAGAACACTGCTCCATTTTAGTGGTTACCACATATTGATCCAATAATATTTTCACGAGAGCAGTGCCACTGAAGAAACAGCAGTGCATCCATGTGAAAGCACAACTACTTTCTGATGGTACCCACCAAGTGATCTGACATAATTCTCACTACAACAGTGCCACAGAAGTGACAGCAGTGCATTTGTAAGAGAACACTGCTTCTTAATGGTTACTACATAATGATCCAACACCATTCTCGCTACAGCAGTGTCACAGACACTTCCAAATGGCTGTATATGAAGCATGAGCAGGAGTCAGGCATACACCATGACCACTGACATGGATTACAGAAATTACCTCACATCTAAAGCACTCCCAAATGGATGGCTATGTACAGGGTAAGCTATTCATGAACATTTCTCTGAAAATGGCTTGATCAAATGCAACTGACTGATGTGACATGCTAATGGAAGTCAAACTGTCAAGCAACAAAAGATCTTCTGTGGATGTTAATGTTTCTTATAAACTCACAGAAGTCAGTGTCAGAAGGAGTGCAGTTATGTACCCTCTTTTCACCAAACAGTCTTTAGCCAAACAAGCTGGGATGAAACAGATGCATGAGTGGCTGGATGAAGTGCTGTGGTATGTTCGCACCTACAGCAGTACCGTTAATGTAGGGTAGGAGCACATGTATGACAGCTGCAGCTTGCTCACAGCAGTATACACTGCTCTAACCCCTATCGGCCAATGACCATGTCACAGCTGAGAGGCAGTATGTGAGACAGCTGTGCAATACTATCATGGAGACAGTCTGTTCCAGAGCAAAATAATGGAGTAGGAGAGCTGCCAAATGTGCTAATTCAGAGCAGTAGAATATAACTGCTGTGGCACCCTTCTTACCTGCAATGCCATTGATAAGGGTCTCTATACTCACTTAGCAGTTGTTGCAACTTCTGATAACAGGAAGTAATGTTTAGCACCATTCTGATCATTTGTAAAGCTAGTATTGAAAGGCAAAGCCATGATTGCAGCAAAGCAGGAACTATCTGACCAACAGTCGTATTTCTCACACATTAGCATGTTCTCTGGAATCTTCTTTGCATACAGAAATGCCTTCAGTAAGGAGACACTGCAGCTGTGCAACCAGGATGTTACTATCTCATGGCAAAAGCTTTTTAACGATCTTGACCCACATCAAAGCAAGTGCACAGGGACTGAAATCTCAGTGAAAATACTAATATTCCCTAAGGACAGCATGGGGTATTGTATGGTAGAAACACATTTCACAGATGGAGGGCAGTGCATAGACCTGATTGCTGTGCTGTTACCTAATGGAAGAACATACAACCTCCAACACCTTCATACGTTACTTTAATAATCATACTGCATCAGTGTGGCATCTGGGTGAGTGCTTTAGTACTGCCATACAGAAGCATGCAGTGTTCTGAAAGCAGTTACAGGGTCTCTAGTGATCACTTCCTGATGGTAGTGTGTAGTACTTTCACATCACTTTGATGTAATGCGCTGTCACTAATGACAAAAAAGTATTTTTGTGACAGGTGTAGTACTCCTTGTTAGAACCATGATATGGCATTATAGTGTGACTGATGCAGACCAAAAGCAACTGCACCATATCTGCACTATGGATACAGGGTGGGATTGGTACTATCTCTGAGAGGTTCAGGTAATTTCAGTAAAGCCATTTTAACTGGTACCACTATCACTGAAAAAATAACAGTGAAAGTTCCTTTCATTGAGTCGCTCCCACCTAACAGAAAAGAAAGCATGCATGCACCTTTTATTTGCTTTTTATTTAATTTTGATTTTTTTTTTTATTTAATTTTATTGAAATGTGTACTTCGATATACATTTCATTTCTTGATTGAATATGTTGCTTTTTGTTGGAGAAGACTGTCACAAATGTGGTCCATGCCTTTTTCCCACAGCTGTTCAACTATGGTTTTATGAAAGGGGGAGTGGCATGTCTACTTTTTGAGCCTATGGGTTTGTCAAAGAAAGTGTTTTTCAGTTTCTACTATTTTTTTATAGTAGTTTCAGCAAAAGTGGCTTTGGCAAAATGACATAAATCCATGCTCTGTTACTACACAGCCTGAAAGTCTATAGATCCAGGGCAGAATACTTCTAGGAAATATTCCTTCGGTACCACCTGACCACGCCACTGAGGAATGAGCGAGCATCTGACAAAGATGTTTTACTATTAGTATGTACAAAAAATCAAACTGCCACAGTAGAAGGAACATTCTTTATTGCAAGGACAAAGTGAGCGCTTTCATGACCTTCCAGGTCGCTTCATCAGACTTAATAAAACATCCCGTGCCTTACTTGATATATGTACTTTCAAAGTGATCAATCAGTTAAGTCAAATAATTAAATATTTATATCAGACTCAATTTAAAAATAGTAGAAAAAAACATAAAATAGACATAACACTGTTAAAAACAGTATGCAAGTTCAAATGTGAATGCCTATAAAACCATGTAGAAGGGAATTAGTGCTTTAAGGCTCTTGCCTTTAAAAATGGTTTCAAAGAAACAGTTTCATTAATGCCTGGTGGTTTGTCTGCATTTAGTTGCAGAATCCATTTTTGTTCGCCCTCTTCTGTTCTATTTCTAATGTTACCCCCTCTGATACTTTCTTCCAGAACTTCTAAAACTAAAAATTTAAAACATGGTGCATCCCTTCAGCTTCTGCATGTTTAGTTAGGGCACTACTCTCCCTTTTGTTTACTATGTCCCTCATATGTTCTAAAATGTGTTCTTTGAGCATTCTATTAGTCTTGCCCACATAAAAAACTTTACAACATTGGCAAAAACTAAGACTATATTTCTAGTCCTGCAGTCTGAATAGAAACTAAATTACATTCTAAACTTTATCTGTGGATGTACAAAAGTGCTACATGAGAAACTGTACTTATAAGCTCTGCAGTCTTTGCACATATATGTCCCTATCCTATCTGATGTATTCAGGGACTTACGTGTTTGGGTTTTATAACATAGCTGCCTTTTAAGTGATTTTTTGTTTGTAAATGAGAAGTGATGTCCAGAGTCTATGATGCCTTCAAGTTCTTTAGTGGCTAACAATATGCTCTAGTTCTTCCTAAATATATCGCAAAATTGACTGACACCGCTTGCATATGTAATGGGGAACCTGAGTTTCTCATCCCTGGAGTCAGTTTCAGGGTTATCTCTTGTAGTTTGTTTTGAGAAGTAAGGTCTACCCTTCCCTTGATGTTCTTGATATACTCCTTCTATGGTGGTGTCTATTTCTGTCTGGTTATATACTTCTTCTATGGTGGTGTCTATTTCTGTCTGGTTATATCCTCTATCAAGTAGTTCTCCTTTTAACACTTCCATGGACCTCTCCAACTCATCATTTTTGCTATGTAATCTTGAGGCTCTCAGGAACTGCCCTTTCATAAAGTTTTTGCTAACATGTCTTGGATGCATGCTGTTTTTATGTAATATGGAATTCTTTCTACTTGGTTTTCTATACAGGCTAGTAGCCATCTGCCCCATTTCTGATTTTTTCACTAGAGCATCAAGGAATTCTATCTGTTCATTTGAGTACTTACAGGTAAATTTTAAAAATTATGTTGTGGTGTGTAGGTTCTCTAAGAATCTACCCAGCATCTCTATTTAGAGTTTTCCCATAGAAAAAAAATGTCATCCACAAAACGTGCATACCACAGAACATATTTGCTAAATTCATTTCCCTGTAGTAGAAATGTTTCTTCCCATTGGACTAAAGACAGGTTGGCATAGATATTTGTACAGGCTTTGCCCATAGTTACGCCATCCTTTTGTAAGTAAAAAAATCTTCTTTAAAGAACAAAAACATTATTGTCCAAACTTATTTCAAACAAACTGCATAACAGATTCACTTTATCATTAGAGAAAGCACATTTAGAACATAACAAGTGCCTAATGTTCTCTATTCCCTACTGATTTGGAATCACTGTAAAAAGTGATGTAATATCTAAGGTTACAAGCAGATACTCTATCGAAATTGTCTTTCTATACAACGTTTGGAGAAAAGATTTTGTGTCTTTCAACACTGTTTTTCACTTTTCAAGCACTCAATGAAGATTATTCTCTACATATATTGACATGGCTTCTGTTGCCCAACCTCTACTAGACACTATGGGTCTCATAGGTGGACATATGATATCTTATTGTACCTTGGGAAGGCCATATATAACTGGAATGGTGGGAGTTTCTACATTAAAATACTTAAATCCTCTGTTATCAAATCTGTAGTCAGCAAGTCAAAACAACAAAACAGCAATCCTGTCTATAACACATTTTACTATATTAACTGAGATGCAGGTATAAGTTTCATGGTCATTCAGTAGTTTCATCATTTGCTGGATGTAAAATTCCCTGTCCATAATCATAATTCCCCCTCCTTTATCTGCGGGTCTAATTTCCACTGAATGCATTTCCCTCAGGTCATATAAAGCATCAGATTCTTCTTTACTCAAGTTATAAAAGACAGCTCTTCTTAGGGTTGCCACCTTTTCAAATGCCCAAAGTGGGAAATGTTTTTGTAGAAATGCCAGCTTTTACAGAACAAAACATATCCATGACCAGTACAGAGGATAAAACTTCATTTTTTGCCAAAAATAAAAGCTTATTCTTGTAACATTTGTGTTACTAATGCTGTTTCAAATAACATTTAGGTGTTTCAGATAAAAAAAAAAACTGTTTTATGTAACCATTAAAAATAAGCTTAGCAATCATTTTTGTCCTAAAATCTCAGGACATTTGCCATTTATTTTATTTTTTTTGCAGGACACAATTGCTCAAAGAGGGACTGTCCCTCGCAAAGTCGGACAGGTGGTAACCCTAGCTCTTAATGGCTTCTATCATAGGGTGTAATTTAGGTACAAAGGTACTGTTTTTTTTTTTAAATATTCACATTATCATTCATCTGTCCTTTAAACATGGTTTTTAAAGTTAAGTTGGGACCAAATAAGTTAAGTTCTTTAAGTTCTCTGGGCTGGAATAAACAACAGCCCTTTATTCAAAAGTGACATATGTGCATCAGTTACCGTTAAAGATGAAAGATTTATTACCAGACTTTTGTGTTCTTGCTGCGGGTTACCATTGTGTACCGTGTTACTTCTGTGTTTGGTATCTGCCTGACTCGGCCCTTCATTCCTCTGCTCCTTGATCTGCTTTTTATTGGTAAAGCATTCATTAGTGTGAAGGGTATCATTTGAGTTCTTGATGTTCCCTTCTGCTGCATGGGAAAAGGGAGATTCTCAACAGATAGGTTTCTGTCATCATTCTTCTTGCTGCTTCTTGTATTTATATCCTTTGGTTTTACTGCTGACTGCTGACTGCTGCTCAGCAGGAGTCATTGTTAAACTTTGTGTTTCCTCAGTGTTAGTGGCTGCAGCCACACCCTCTTCAGTTATTTGGCTTCTTGTTGATGGTTGTGGGCTGTCTATCACAAAAGGGGATGGATTTACAGGCTGGTCTGTTGCTATAGTAAAAGGTTTGGGCAATGAAAAAACAGCATCGGACTGAAAATCATTCATATCCCTTTGAAGCTTTTTCAGCTTCGTATTCTGTAATCTTTTCTCATAGCTGGATATGCTTTCAAAGAGAGTATCTAGCTTGTCACCAATAATGCTATTTGTAAAACTAGTACATAGATCGATCTGCAGAGCCTTCAGTTCATTGGCAAGTTCCCTTTCTTCAGGTAAAAAGTAGTCAATTAGTAAGTTCATGTAGTCATAGCTTAACTGCAAATTAAGCTGCTGCCATTTCTTCAGGAGGTTAGGAAGAGCATCACCATACGCTGGCATAGTTAGAACTCTCAGACCTCTGGGAACAATTTTATATCTTAAGCAGCCTTCCAAATTGAATCTCTGCCATTGGAGCCTTTTTATACTTATATAGCTTTTCTCAAAGGCTCTAAATTTGCCTTTGATGAGCATTTGTGCCCCATCATCCACTCCAATGGAATATTCATCAGAGAAAACTGGTCTCTCAACCAGTGGGTTTACTTCCATGCTAAGGATTCTACTAAAACGTTCCATTCCATTTTAAGTGTTGGTATTCCCATTTGGATTGTAATTCAGTTCAATTTCATACCCTTCTGCCATGTTCTGGTCCTGATGTTCATAAAAAGTACAAAGAGAAAGTAAAAAACACAGGTGCCAGATAAACAGCTCGGTCTTCACCTCAAAGTCAATAGTATGTACAAAACGTCGAACTGCCACAGTAGAAGGAAAATTCTTTATTGTAAGGACAAAGTGAGCACTTTAATGACATTCCAGGTCACTTCATCTGACTTAATGAAACATCCCATGCCTTTTTTGATATATATACATGCGTACATTTTCTCATGTAGCACTTTTGTACATCCACAGCTAAAGTTTAGAATTGAATTTAGTTTGTATTCAGACTGCAGGACTTGAAATATAGTCTATCTTAGTTTTTACCAATATTGTAAAGTTTTTTATGTGGACAAGACTAATAGAATGCTCAAAGAAGGCATTTTAGAACATATGAGGGACATAGCAAACAACAAAGAGAGTAGTGCCCTAACTAAACATGTAGAAGCTGAAGGGATGCACCATGTTTTTAATTTTTTTAGTTTTAGAAGTTCTGGAAGAAAATATCAGAGGGGGTGACATTAGAAACAGAACAGAAGAGGCTGAGCAAAAATGGATTCTGCAACTAAATGCAGACAAACCCCCAGGCATTAATGAAACTGTTTCTTTGAAACCATTTTTAAAGGCAAGAGCCTAAGAGCACTAATTCCCTTCTATATGGTTCTATAGACATTCACATTTGAACTTGCATACTGTTCTTATCAGTTTTAAGTCTATTTATGTGTTTTTCTACTATTTTTAAATTGATTGAGTCTGATATAAATATTTGTCTTAACTGATTGGTCACTTTGAAAGAATATATATATCAAAGAAGGCATGGGATGTTTTATTAAGTCTGATGAAGCGAGCTGGAAGGTCGTGAAAGTGCTCACTTTGTCCTTGCAATAAAGAATTTTCCTTCTACTGTGGCAGTTAGACATTTTGTACATACTATTGGCTTTGAGGTGAAGACCGAGCTGTTTATCTGGCACCTGTGTTTTTGTCTTTCTCTTTAAAGATGTTTTAGTATTCCCTGAAGCCAGTACTCAGTGCCCACTCACCATTCTGACCTTCAGATATGCCACTGATGACAGGCCAGTGTGTTACATGACAGCTGCTATAAAGCTTTTAGCTCATTTTATACTTCCTTCAGCAATGCCATTGAACAAAAGGCTGAGTATTTGTTAGTCAGTCATGTTGCACCCTCATGGACAAGTGTACAGTTCTACTACAGTTCTGACTTGCAGCAGTATTCAACGACTACAGACTGCTGATTCTATCCAGCAGCTGTCTACTACATGCTAATAACAAGTAGTGCACTGGTCTAGCCTATGAGGACATTACAATCGGAGAAAGGGCTGCACAATATCTAGCTGAAAGGTGTGCTGCTCTGTAATGGTAACATGTTGTACTGTAGGGCAGTTCTGACCTACAGCAATACAAATGTGGAGTGCACAAACTGTGGGCCAGCCATGCCTGATGTTAGAATGCAAGCTGTTTAGATCTGGTCAGAATTACAGCAGTACCAATAAAAGAGAAGACCATGTCCCACAGCTGTCTTACTATCCAGCAACTCTGTGTTACACTCTGTCACCATTCTGAACTGCACTAAAACTTTCTAACATGTGCATGCTTACCTGATTGTAAAACATAGAACTTGAATCATTCTGACTTTAAATAGTGTTATTTAAGAGGAAGGCACAGCTCTCTTTTGAAAGATGTGCTACAGTTTATTAGTAATATGGTAAGTTCAGGTACTGTAATGTCATGAGTCTGGTGTGGTAGCATCTCACTGACAGCTGTCTGACTGCCTTAGAGAACCATGCCATGCTTTCATCCCACTCTACAAAACAACGTTAAATGATAACTGACAAGCTGTTCTATTGCCTGAGGAATGTGAGTGAAACACTCACAGCACAGAGATCTACAATGACATTACTGCTGAGGCCCACAGTGATACTATGACACCTCTGCTATGATACAATATGACAGCTGGTATCATTGCAAGCTATAACAATATACAGGATAGCAAAGTAAATGTGTGTGCAAATCATCAGTTTTCAGCTACAGCTAGGCAACAGAAGATGAGAAAATGCACTATATGTTAAACCATGGATGCATATGCTACTATTATATATATAATAATATACAAGGGTATGAGCTGTAGAGTTAGGATAACCCAGTACAGTTTGTGGGGGATACACTTGCAATGCTACAGATGGAGACAGGTAGTTCCCATGCTGCAGCTGGGCTTCTGCCACCACTGTGACAAAAACATTTTTCTATATTGCTTCCAAACAAGTGCTGGAAAAGGTATGATATGCACTTACATATGCTGACTTCATTTGCTGCTCTGGGAGTATTCCAGGGTTCTGGTAGACGTATATACCTCTACACAGCTGGTTAGATTTGCACGGCTTCCCATATGTCCTCAACAAATGAAAGAAATCACTTGCTCACTCATGCTAGAGCAAAACAAATGACTGCCTGAGATGGCCCTGTACTGTTTTAAGGATTTTTGTTTGTTTTTTTTTAAATGTTGTGCATAAGGGTGAAAGCGTGGCTTGCCCTGCGGTAACAACACTTGTTCCAAGCTGTCCCATTGCTCTGCATGTAATGAACAGCTTTCAAGACTTTAGAACTAAACATCTGTGATACAAGCAAGTTATGATTTCTCACTGTAGAAGCATTTGGCATTTCTCTGCAATCCTACTCATCAGTGGGTGTGGCATTATATTTTATTAGCTTATCAGCCATTCTTCAGTTAAATGGTAGCGGCAATAAACTTGATTCTCTGTTTTTTAATGTCATACATTTAAATAGCTGTTAGTTTTCTATTTATCCAGTAGTACAATAGTGCCACTTTCTGGTTCAAAAAAAAGTGTGTTGCCACTAGAGTGGCAAATACAGGGTAAATGAGCAGAGATTAGGAAGATCAGCGGTAACACAAACCAAAAAAATAAATTGTATACTGTATGAGTGAAAAGAATTAATCTACTTTTCAACAGTGCAGTGCGAGTCTTACAGTGGAGTATTTCTGTTTACCATTCCCAACGGTTTAAAAGTATCAGTCAAGAACACACATCTTCATCGAATTTTCACCTAGTATTTGACAAGAAACAATCTTTTCTCTGCAAAGCAACCTGTAGTGGAAATGAAGCTTACTTTATCAGCAATATGCAAAGCGCTATCTAACTGATTATTCAGTGGGAAGAAAACAAAGACATCACAAATGCTTTTTATGAGTGTGTGTGTATTACAAAAAAGTTGAAAATACTTCAGGGATTTTGTTCTTTAAAAGAAACAATTTCACTTTTCCAGTCAATGCCTATCTTATTTCTTCCACCATTAATTCTGTGATGTGGCCTCAATTACACTGGCAGGACTGGAAAAAAACTTCTCGAGCCAAATATTCTGAATTAATAAATGTTTTTATCATACTATTACACAGATTAATGCATCACAAGTTACAGATGATTAAAAAATGTCCTTTTTCTTTTGAATCAGTTCTCTAGGCCTGTACAACTTTACCACAATATACACTCCAGTGTTTGTGTCCATGCATTTACATGACATTGATGACTGCAGTACCAGTTTAAACAACCAAAGGATCCTGGGTTGAGATGCTAACAATCACTGTTTATTTTCTGGACATATTATGGAGGATAGTAAGATACTCAATATGTTATTATCTAGCAAATGAAAAATGAAGAAATTACCGACTTGGAATTGTTCAAAGTTACAGTGCTACTTCACAGCACTGTGATAATGCAGGTTATCAGGCTTACTGCCCTGCAGTAAAAGCCTCTTTAGATACAGACAACTTAAACTAAAACCAGAATCAAACAAGTACTCCACATTACTACTGTAAACAGAGGAAATTGAAAAACCTGAGCTGTAGAATTATTAATAATATAATACATGTAACTGGAAAGTGTCATTTCAAAATCCTTCACTGTAATGAAGGTCAAAAAATGATGTCTTCACATTTCAAAAAAAAGTGAAGCCATTCCCCACCCCCTTGAGTGTTTATTACCTATGCAACATTTCTAGCTGTTTTAGTAGTAAAAACTGGCAAAAAAAATCACGGTCTCTTGCAGTTATGAAAAGAATGCAGAGAGACTGAATGGTGCATGAATTTGTGAAGAAAATGAAGTGAAAGCAACCTGTGAATGACATCTGCCACTGAAGAAAGTCTACATTTCTATAACTACATTAGCTTAGATACCTGAAACATTCACATCACATACACCTTCTGTGAAGGTTCAGGGCAGATAAAACCCCAAAGGTGAATATTCTATGATGGCATCTGATGGTCACAAGCATACTTGTTGGTGATCTTCTGCAGGGATGGCACTGGCACTTAAAAGGTCGTAAACGTCAGAGGTAAAACAGGCAAGTGAGCATTTCAATCAATCTACTCAATGTAGAAACAGAAATCCCAAAAAGGATACTTAAAATAGCTGCAGAGGTGGAATGGATGGCACTGACAGACTAACTTCAAAATGCCTGCACACCACAAAAGAATGATAATGTCCAGTGCAGCAGTATTTTTATAATGTATATCATGTTATTGCATCTAACATCAGAGAACCTTCCGTGAAGGGTCCTACTACTGGGCAGAATTCCAAGCATTAAATATAACATTCGATTCTCAGCTAGAGCGTCTTCTGTGGAGACATGCGTGAATGGGCGTACCTTTGTTGAAGGTTGTGCGTTAGGGCCAGCAACTCAGCACGTAAAAATCAACTGCCAATCATTAGCGGACCGGAGTTCTGCTGTGGCGACCCCTAACCGGGAAAAGCCGAAAGACACAACAACAACAACAAGGTCCACGCTTTAGAATAATGAGTCATGAAGTAAAAGTGTACCATAAGAAGTCAAACTCTTGTGGTCTCAGGTGGGACAATAATATTTAGTGAAGGAACAAACTGGGGACCAAGTAGCAGCACTGTATATGTCTGCAAGGGAGACATTCTTGTGCTTGTGGAGAAGCCTCTGACTGTAGAGTTTTCTAGTTGGCAGTGCACCACCTGATAGCAAAACTGATCAATCAGCAGCTTGGGTGTCTTGAAGTGCTGACGGGCAAGGATGGGTGTGCCTACCCAGGGGGAGAGAGTTCATTGAAAATGCTCTCTGTGTGGAGGCATGGTCCAGTGAGTGGGGAGTAACCCTCTAATGTTGTCCATGAATGCAGAGATGGGTGGGCAAACAAGGGTAGGTCATAATATCACCAACAAAAGCAGTTGCTAACATTGCTTCTCCATGATGCCCTTAAGCTCCACGCTGGCCTAAGCTCACATGGAAATGTCTTGGAAGAAAGGAAGATCAGGTAGACCCAGCAACAGATGGGGGACTCAGACTGCCAGAAAGAATGTAAAAGGGAGGAGGGCTACTTAGAAAGAATGAAAAAGGGAGGAGGGCTACTTGTTTTCCTTAAACTCATACCTACTTCAAGTAAAACTTGAGCTGGTGGCACACACTGAAACTGTAAGGGCCCCCTCCAACCTGCGTTATACCCTGCTATCAAGGGCAATGTGAAAAATACTTTCAGTAGGAATGTAGGTTACTCCCAAGGGATAACGGTTCCTAGTAAACAGCCAAATTAGGTTCAGCAGACATGAATGCTTGCAGTTTCAGGATCCATCAGCTGAATGGATAACCATCAGGTGGACAGATGGGGGCAGATTTCATGCAGGAGATGAGCTCTACAAAGGAGGACTGTGCTGTAGCATTCCTTTAAGGAACTACTTGAGCATTAGGCCACAGTACTGCCCACTGACTGGCAGAAGCAGTTGGTCCAAATTATATAACTGCCTGGCACAGGTCAGGATCACCTGCAAGCTGAATGGCTGGTTTGTACATGACACTGATGTACCAAAATGGAGAACTGTTTCCATTTAATGGCACATGCTGTACAGCTGAAGGCTTCCTGGCAACCTCACACTCCTGTGGAATACTTGTCAGGGAGTTCCTGCAGTATCAAAGCAGTTACAGCAGGACCTAGTTTCTGGCTTGGACCAGTACAGATTCCTATACTAATAGTGATCTGGTGACAGAAAACCACTCTCTTTTCAGCCAGCAATGTGTGGTAAAAATTAGATTTGGTCTTACACCCTGCATTTTAGGATAATGCGTGCAATGAGTGTGAATGGAGACGAGGTATACATAAATCCCCCTTTCAAAGGATGGATAATGCATCCAGTACTATTTTCCCTTTGCTCTGTTGCACCAAACAGAAAGGAAGAAGGACCATATTTTTCCATGTGGCACACAGACCAATCTTCTGAATGTATCATCTCTGGATAACATGCAGCAGATACAGCTTCTATGCTGACAGCTCCAGGAAACAATTGGAGGAGTGGGATGTGTATCTATCTACCAGAAAAGTGGGATGTGAAACTACCTACTGGAAAAGTACAGTTGTGTACACGTACCATAAATGTAGATGTTCGAGTGTATTTACTGTTGCAGTCATTACATTTGGGGTAATCCTGCTGGCAGGTTGCCCTCAGTCGGCCTGAATTCCAAAGTCCTGGGTCCTGCCATTTTCTTTAGTTTTTCTTGCCCCAGATGTCAGGTGCCCCCTAAAAGGGTAGCCAAAATTTATATATATATAAATACATGCACCAATATAAGCTTTACCTTCATCTACAAGCAAATACACCACATAGGTTGTATAAATCAGAGAAGGAAAAATAGGTTCCATCAGAAGAAAAAGGGGGAAGGCGGGTGGGTAACCTGGACTGCAACAGTGAATACACTCGAACATCTACATTTATGGTAAGTGTATACGACTGTATTATGTTCTTCGTGTTTCACTGTCACAGTCATTACATTTGGGTAGAGTCCCAAAGCTATGGTTGGGAGGCTGGAGCTAAACCACATTAGGAGCGGCTATGAGGCCCTGCAGAACTGCAGTGGCAAATCCTGCCCTGGATTTAGAGTAGAGTGGCAGATGATAGTGCTTTGTAAAGGTGTGCACTGAACTCCAAGTGGCTGCCTCTAAAATGTCTTTGGTTGGTACTCCCCTGAGAAAGGCTGCTGAAGTGGCTGCAGCTCTGGTGGAATGTGGCCTAATGCCCTTAGGCACTGGCTTGCAATGTTGTAAGTAGCAGAAATGAATGCAGTGGGCTATCCATTTTGAAATAGTCTGTTTTGAGATAGCCTTTCCTTGTGATCCTGCAGCATATGCCACTAGTAATTGCTCTGTCTTTCTGAAAACTTTGGTTCTGTCCAAGTAGAATCTAAACTGTCTGTGTACGTCTAAAGAATGCAGAATTCTTTCCCCCTTGTTCTGTGGATTTGGATAAAAAGTTGGCAGATGAATGGTTTGGTTAAGAGCCACACTGGACACCACTTTAGGCATAAATGTTGGGTTTGTCCTCAGGAAGACCCTGTCCGGATAAAAAATGATAAAAGGTTCCACAGTCATGAGTGCCTGTAGCTCTGAAACTCGTCTTGCAGAAGTTATTGCTAGGAGCAGAGCTGTTTTCCAAGATAACAACTTTATATCAGCAGTAGCAGCTGGCTCAAAAGGAGGCAGGGTGAGTTTTTCTAAGACATAGTTGAAGTCCCATGCAGGCATTGGTGATCTCCTTGGAGGTCTTACATTTTTGGCTCCTCTGAGGTACTGTTTTAATAAGGGATGAGAAAAGATTGGTGGCTCTGCATTGTAATGAGCCAAAATGGCAGAGGCATGAATTTTAATAGATGAGAAAGATAGGCCTTTGTCCAGCATCTCAGTTAAGTATTGTAAAATCTGAGGAATATTTGGCACAGCTGTATCTGTTCCTTGTGCCTGGTTCCAAGCACAGAATCTCTTCCATTTTCCAGCATAAGATTTTCTAGTACTAGGCCTTCTGGCTTCCAAAATGACATCCATCACAGCTTTGCTGAGAGGTGTGTTTTGTATGACTACATTATTCGCCATGCTGCCAGGTTTAAAGTCCTGAGCTAACTGGGCAGGATCTGATTGTTTTGCTGGGACAGTAGATGCGGTACTTGAGAAAGGGTCCAAGGTGGGCATTGAGACAAGCTCCTTAATATTGGGTACCAGTGCTGGCGGGGCCAGTCTGGTGCAATCAGTATCATCTTTGGTGTCTCCTGTCTGACCTTAGGAGTACCTTGGGGAGGAGAGGCAGAGGGGGAAAGGTGTATACTGATAGGTTTTTCCAACTGAAGGATAGGGCATCCACTTTCCATGCTTGTCTGTGATAAATCCTTGTGCAGAATCTCTTTAAGTGGTAGTTGTGAGGGAAGGCAAATGGATCTATGTCTGGGCATCCCCATTTCCTTGTTATTATGCTGAAGACTTGTGGATCCAGCTGCTACTCATGGGGATCCATGAGGTTTCTGCTTAGTTCGTCTGCCAGAGTATTTTTCCTTCCTGGCAGGAATTGTGCCTGCAGGTATACTTGGTAAGTCAATGCTGTGTCCCACAAAGTCATGGCTAGTCTGCAAAGGAGGTAAGAATGTGTGCCCCCCTGCTTGTTTATATACCACATGACCATGGTGTTGTCTGTCTTTATCAGTAGTTGTCCTGGTTGAAGTAGGTCCTTGAAGGCTGTCAGGGCATTTTGAACAGCTAGCATCTCTGTTTGATTGATATGTAGATGCATTTGGTTTGAGGTCCATGTTCCCTGAATGTATTTTCTTGCCATGTGGGCCCCCCAGGCATAATCTGACGCATCTGTTGTTAGTGTTTGCCTGGCTGGGGATAATGTGAATGGCTGTCCCTTGTTTTGGTGACAAGCCTTTGCCCACCATCGAAACTCCTGTTGCAGGCAGGGAATGAGAGTAATTATAGTTTCCAGGCTGTGGCAATGTTGAGTCCAAACACTTTTTAGGTACCACTGAAGTTTCCTCATATGCAGTCTTGCATATGGAATTAGTAGGATGCAGGATGCCATGAAGTCTAAAGCCTGCAGAATTTTTCTTGCAGTTAACTGGGCCTTTGTTGCTAACATTTTGAAGTAGGTAGTCAGTTGTCTTTGTTTGTCTGGCATGAGATAAGCCAATTGGGGAGTTGTATTTAAGCTTGCACCCAGGAATATTATCTCTTGAGGGGGTACTAGTTTTGATTTATTTTCATTGACTGTGTACCCCAGGCATGTTAGACATTTTTTCACAAATGCCAGATGCTGTAGAAGGATGTCCTTGTCTGCTTGAATTAGACAGTCGTCCAAGTAAGGATATATTTATATTCCTCTTTGTCTGCAGAATACAATTACTGGTGCCAGGCACTTTGTAAAGACCCTGGGCACAGTAGATAAGCCAAAGGGCAGTGCAGAGAATTGGTAATGCATTGAGCCAGCCTTGAATCTGAGGTATCTTCTGCATATTTGTCTGATTGGGACATACTGGTATGCCTCTTTCAGGTCTAAAGTTACAAGCCAAGCGTTCTTGCCCAGCATGGGCAGTAGCTGCTGTAAAGTCAACATTTTGAATTTTGGTATATCCAGGAATGTATTCAGAATTGATAGGTCCAGTATTGGCCTCCAGGCCTTGTCCTTTCTGGGTACCAAGAACAGTCTTGAGTAAAATCCTTGTCCCCACTCTTGCTCTGGCACTTATTGAATGGCCCTCATGTCCATGAGGGATGAGACTTGTTTTTGTGCCTCTGCCCATTGATTTTTTGGCAGGTCTGGCCAGCCGTTTGCCTTTGGCAGGGTATGGAAATGGAACTTCTAGCCTTGTGACACGATATGTAGAACCCACTTGTCCTGGGTTATGATGTGCCAATTTTGAGAAAAAAGTGCTAATTTTCCCCCTAAGGATGCTGCCAGGAAATAAGTGCTTGGATCAACGGATCCTGGAAACTATCGCCCCATAAGCCTGACTAGCTTGGTCTGCAAAGCTATGGAAAGGATCATCATGGACCTCATAAATAAAGATATTGGGGACCTACAGACACTGGATCCTACCCAGTTCGGCTTTGTTAAGGGCAGATCCTGCCTCTTAAACCTGGTTGATTTCTTTGAAACAGTCACCAAGGCCATTGACGAGGGGAAGGTGGTCCACACAGCCTACCTGGACCTCGCAAAAGCCTTCGATACAATACCCCACTCGGGCATTATAGATAAGCTCACCAGCTTAAATATAAACCCCTATGTCACTAGATGGATTGCAAACTGGCTCAAGGACAGAACCCACATGGTTAGAATTGCTGGAGCCATGTCAGACTCCAAACCAGTTACAAGTGGTGTCCCACAAGGCTCAGTCCTGGGACCTCTCTTGTTCCGTATATATTTCGGAGGTACAGGCCAACACGGAAGGACTGTGGCTGACCAAGTTCGCAGATGACTGCAAACTGGGCCCATAATCGACTCTCCAGCCGACACAAGCATCCTCCAAAAGGGCCTCATAGAAACAGACAACTGGTGCCAGAGCCATGGCCTCAAGCTAAATGCAAAAAGTGTATAGTCATCCCCTTTGGCAAAAACAAAGTGCCCACAAATTACCACATAGGTGGTAATCCATTAAGTACAGAAGAAGTAATTAGGGACCTGGGGACCCAAGTTGATAGCAATCTCTCATTTGACAACCACGTGGCCAAAGTGGTTAGAAAAACATTTTATATGACCCACCTAATCATGAAGGGATTCACATCTAGATCAGGGGAGGTCATCGTGCCTCTTTACTCATCCCTCATCAAGCCCATAATTGAGTACAATGCCCCTTTTGGGATGTACCTTACCAGACACCTGCAGCAACTGGAAAGACCCCAAAAGTACCTCACCAAGAGGATCAAAGGGCTCAAACAGATGCCATATGCTGCCCGGTTAAAGAAACTCCAGCTCTACTCAGTGGCATACCACCTGTTCAGAGGCGATCTGTGCCTGACGTATAAAGCCATGTCCAACCCAGAATTAATGGACATGCTGCACCTCAGAAAATCCAAATCCCATCGAGCTACGCACTCGAGAGACTTGAACCTCAGCACTGAAATAAATAGGACATGCTGGAGGGACAGATTCATAACCCAGAGGCTCCCTTCACTCTGGAATAAAATCCCAGTCCAGATTAGGCAGAGTCCCTCATTGACTCTCTTCAAGAGGAATCTTGATGAGTGGATGGGAGATCGTAGGTTTACCCTGGGTATCACTTCTGTGTCACTGTTAGACAGGGGCACAGTATACTAACCTCGAAAAAGGGCATAGCAAAATAAATTTAAAATGGGTGGCGAAAGCCAAACACATTCTGGCTAGGCTTATAAATACCCTAGGGCAGAGAGCCTAGTATGAACCTATGAACCTATGGTTCAGGCAGGGGGAAGTCATTGGGACTGTTTCCTGTAAGGTTGTGATTTGTCTTCTCCACTTTTGGAGGTAGAAGCACCCCACTGCTTTGACCTGTATGAACCTTGCGCCTAGGATCTGCCTCTAGGGCATCTGGGTCTGCCTCTTTGAGGACTGTCTGACACAGGAAAGGACCAATTCTTTGTTGATCAGTGTCTACTAAACCTAGGTGGCTGTACTTGTAAGAAATCTTTGACCGTTTGCATAGATTTAGCCTTGTCCTCCATTTTCTTTAACACCTCTTCTGCCTTAACACCAAACAAAGAATCATGCTGTAAAGGTGCATCTAATAATTTAACTTTAACATGATCAGGCAGATTTTGTTCCTTTAACCATGCATGCCTTCTAATTACAGAACCTGTAACTGCGGCCCTGCAGGAGGCCTCTAAAGAATCAAAACCACATTGCAAAGTATGCTTTCCAACTGATCTGAAGATTCATAGTCAGTCTCTTGCCTGGGCCTCTTATCAGGAGGGGGATGGGAACCCCTGATTAAGGTAATCAAGTCTTCGGCCATTTTGAGCATCTGTTTTTTGGGCATGGAGGCCTGTCCATATGGCTCTTGAGGTTGCTTCTTTGCCTTTGAAGGTGCTTTAGTCTTTACCTTTGAAGTCGGTTTAATGTATAGATGTTTGGGTCTGAATACACCCTCAGAAGCCGGTGCCTGCTCAGCGGCTCCAGACCCATCTGAAGGAATAGCATCCGAGGCTCCAATACCTCGAGTTTCCAGCAGCATGGCCAACTCCACATGGGAGTCGGTAGCGGCCTGTGACTCTAAAGTAGCGATAGTCAGGGGTTGCAAAAGCACCTCACTGAGAACCAGCGAACTAGTGACTGGCTTAGGAGAAGCTTCATCATCAGTTCTGGGCCTCGGTCTTTCTTTTTCTTTGTATTTTTTGTGAACTTCGGTAGTCGGATGGCTTTCCAACGACATTTCTGGATAATTAAATCTGTGTCCAAAGTAGTTTAAAGTAAAATCATACCGACGCTTAATAGTGCATTGGTTAAATCTAGCACAAAACCGACAACCCAGAAAATTATGACCAGGGCCTAGGCAAGGAATACAGTAAGAGTGAAAGTCCTTATGAGGTATTTACTTCCCACAAGAAATACAGTTATTAACTTTTTCTGACATCGGTTCTGGAGCAAGCAAAAAGTTTCCCCAATGGGGTACTTAGCTTTATAGAAGACTTCGGATCTGAAATTCGAACTCGAGAATCTCAGGAGTCAGACGACCGGCACTTGCAAACTGCTTCTGCTTCGGGCACCGTGCTGCAAGAAAGACTGAAGAAAATGGCATCGGCCGCATCTTTTATACCCCTGATGACCTGACGTCAGGGAGGGGGTTACAGCGGCCGACGCAGGATCCAGGACTTTGGAATTCAGGCCGACTGAGGGCAACCTGCCAGCAGGATTACCCCAAATGTAATGACTGCAACAGTGAAACACGAAGAACATCATGGGATGTGCAACTACCAACTTGTTTACTTCCCCTTTATGTGAATGAGATGTAACAATTTTGACTGTATGCTCTGCTGCCAGATGAGTATCATTACCCTGAATAAGAAACATAAACAGTTAATTCACTTGTTATGTATATACTACATAATGGACTGGCTGTCTTATCACGTGAGCAATAGTCTTGGAATCAGCTTACTATCCAAGGCCTTCAAGGCCAAGGGGATTGCTTGAAACTTCAAATAGTTAATGCTTGAAAAACGTCATTCATAAGGACCTGCAGTGGGTTTTGCTGTAGGAGCAGGAGGAGGACCTTCAAGAAGATTTGGGGACTGTCCAACATTCCAGAACTTAGCAAAAAGGATATGAAACCTGAAGAAGATCCATAAACAGGTGGTGAGTGAGCAATCCGTGACATCTCACCATCCACTGCAATGCCTAAAAATGACAAATGTAAATGGTACCATGAGCTTTGTGGAAGCCTTTAAGTACAGAAAGTACAGAAGGGTTTAAACCCTGATCCTATACTGTCTCCTCAGTCAGGCTGCCAAGGCTATGACTTCCTAGTCCTCTCTAAGGGCAGAATCAAACAGCACTGCAGATCTAGTTCAATGACTTCCTGTTAATGAATGTCCTGTATATAGACAGTGCATACACTCAAAGTAGGGAAACAGTCCTCAATCTAGTGTTTATAAGTTCTTCCCTTTTCTGAGTTTGTTGTCTTGGAGTTATCAAGCGATTCCCCACATGGATGCTGCACATAGCTTCCCTTTTGCAGAAATGAGATTTCTTAAATACTGATGGGTGTAAAGTAATCAAGGACTTTGTCAGCTAACTGAATTGTCTCCAAGGAATTTTGATGAGACTGAAGTGCAAAGAAAAACAAATCTCTCAATGAACCGGGTCATGTGAAGACAGCTGTTGGAAAGGGGGGTCTTAACCAGCAAATTGAAGTGAAAATCTTTCAAGTGTCTGCTCCGCAACAAGAAGAGTGAAAATATCTTTCAAAACCCACAGTAACAGTTAGACAATGTGTACCAAAGAGAGCCGATGAATAGCAACCAATGTTGCATGCAGTGCGTTATCTGTGACAAAGAGCAGGTACCGGAGATGTCCATTAAAAAAGGGCATCTAATCTATGTGGGTCCAATGTACACAGTAAGACATAAAATGATCCTGTTCGATGAAGGAATAGAAACAAAGAAAACTTCCTACACAGAGTCTACTCATCACTCATTAGACCCATTATAGAGTACAATGCCCCTTTTGGTATGTACCTCACAAGACATCTACAACAACTGGAAAGGCCACAGAAATACCTCACAAAGAGGATTACCGGCCTCAAAGAGATGCCCTATGCAGACCGTCTCAAAAAACTGCAGCTTTACTCCATTGCATATCACCTACTCAGAGGCGATCTCTGCCTAACACACAAAGCTATGTCAAACCCAGAGCTTTTTGACATGCTCCACTTAAAGAAATCCCAATCCCTATGAGCTACACGCTCTAGGGACCTAGACCTCGTCACCACAATAAACAGAACATGCTGGAGGGATAGATTCCTGTCCCAGAGACTTCCCATACTCTGGAACAAACTACCTATCTATATCAAACAAAGTTCCTCATTAGCACTGTTCAAGAAAAATCTTGATGATTGGATGGGAGATAGGAAATTCACCCCGGGGATCACTTCTGTGGCTCTGCTTGACAGTGGCACAGGAAAACAATTTTCTTGGGTGGCGAAAGCCAGAGTACCTTTGGCTAGGCTTATATAGGCCCTTGGGCCAATAGCCTAGTACCTACCTATGAACCTATGAACCTATGAGTTACTGCTACCACTCAAGTAATTCTGGGAAGGCTGAAAGGAGATTTCCTGAGCTGTTATGCAGTGCACCTTAATCAAAGGGATCGATAGGGTAAAATGCACTGGGGTAATGTCTTTGTTGCTTTACTTAGCATGACCTTTAACACACCCCACCACAGGAGCTCCATTAAATAAGTACTGCATTAAAATACTTTCTGTATATAGAAATGTGTACACACATAGTGTGACAGAAGAACTCAGACATCTGTCATACCTACAAAGAAAAGTCAGATTGTTAAAATAGTTTTTAAATAACATCAGTGTTTTCACTTCACTTCCCAATGAAAAGAATTATCAGCACTGTTAAATTAGATGGCAGATGAGCAAATGTGTGGATGTGTCACTTTGTAGAGCAATAGCAAAGGCAGTGCTTCAGTCAAAATCATAATTACGTCTATGACCATTACCAGTGTCACACAGCTTCAGTAAAGGATAGTCTACTGACTGTGGATTTTCCATTTAAAATAATAATTGCAGGCCCTTTTATTTCTTATCTTGTGGTGCCAATAAACACAGATACAACAATCTATAAGACAAATCTATTAATATAGTAAAATAAACAAAATACTGGTCTGGAGGATCAACAGGAATGGGGGCAATAATCCTGATGTTTTACATACCAAATTCCTTCAGCCTTTCTTACTTTTATTAAAGCCTTTAACCAGTCAAGACCACTACTTAACACAACAACTAACATTTATTTCCTTCTATTGAAGCCGAAAATACCACTTACTCATGACTGCAATTCTCGTCCTATCTATAACTTTAATAAGTTCCATGTTAGCCACTTCATTCTTTAAGGCATACAAATCAACTTTTACAAAGGGGCAGCAGAGTTGTGCTTTCTCACTAACTTCTTAGGAAGAAAACAATTAAATATAACTATGAATACTCACGTTTCACCCATTTTCCCCTTCAGTTCACCCAGCAAGAACATGCTAGGAGTAGGTTCTGTTTTCAATGGAAATAATCACAGTGTAAAATTACTGTTTAAATAGGTCCAGCTACAGGTACTCTGGGAAGATTTGCAGTCTCACCACTCTAACTCCCTCAGGACAATGCCAAAAGTGTACTACTACATTAGGGAGCACGCAGTGTAAGTTACTACAATAATAAGATACTCATGTAGGCCTTTCCATCCAAATATCCACTCAAATCTCCCAAATCGGTGAATACTTGCTGCCACTGGGAGTGGCTAAGACCCAGTGTCTGACCCAACCACATTCCAACTTGGGCATCTTCAACCTTACTCAAAATTAGCTGCTTGTACAACAAACTAACCAGTCTCTTGGAAGACAGTTTGCCTGCCTTATATTCCTAAGAACTTGTAACCATTCTGGCATGAGTTGAATTGTCAGATGTAAACTAAACTCTTGTACATCAAAAAATTTGTATAACTGAGATTAAATTTCTTCTGTAAAGCTTTCCATGCAGTAACACCAAGATCGTCTATCAGATGATCCCAAAATACAGTTTGCTTTTGAAAAGATAGCCAATGCTTTGCATGATCTACATGTCTCTTGCTTACCAGGCAGTACCAAACAGGATAGACCAAGTCCTACCATCTCCCAGACAATGAAACCTTCAATGAGCAGTTCAAACGTGTTACTATGCTACTTAATTCATATCCTGTTGTTCAAACTTAATCCATGCTACACATCATGAGGGCACACAATTCCTAAACACAATGTTTATCAAAACTCTGTCTACCTTGGAGCTGGGTCTCTCACATGCCAGAAGCTTGCATCTGTTTTAAAGATGCAAGGCCCCAGCAAGCTTGAGAAATGAAGTTCAAGGTACTTCACACTCGTTGCTGGTTC
Organism: Protopterus annectens; assembly: GCF_019279795.1. Classification (NCBI taxonomy): domain Eukaryota; kingdom Metazoa; phylum Chordata; order Ceratodontiformes; family Protopteridae; genus Protopterus; species Protopterus annectens. The sequence goes on along the minus strand of NC_056728.1, from coordinate 805,679,682 downwards.
ATTCTGCCTTTATTACATTGGAGAAATCAGCCTAGATTTAACAAAGTTCAGGTTTGACTGTCTGGCTCATGTGGTTATGTAAATACCTTCAAAACAAACCACATGCTGGCTGTGAACATGCCAGTTTCCAAACAGTTTATTATGTCAGTGATGCATTCACTCACTTAAGTAAAGCTTCTTGGGGTGTCAGCTTGAATGGTGGACTCTAATTTTCACTTCTAAACTCTATATTAATATCTGCTGGATATAAATATATTGACTCAGTGTGCCTTTGGTATACCAATTATCTTCAAGTGATTGGCTACCCATTTAAAACTTATCGCGCCTGTATGGGTACTATATCCTTACTCTACTTTGCCTCTGTTGAAACTTTCTACACTTGCACTTTCCTGCATGTAACAAGGAAAAAAATTGTATTGTTCTTCCATTTGCCATTCATTATATAGAATACAAGCTAGAAACTTTTATGTAGATGCAGTGTAAAATAAGTACTATACTAGTGCGCTTGTGTTTACTTATTAGTAACATAAGTAAAGTACTAAGGATCAAAGTAAGTTCATACTGAGCATTTATTGTAATACAAATTTTTCAACTCTTGCTCAATTACTGGTGACACGTGCCAGTGTTCTTCGATGTCACAATAATCACTGTAAATGCTTATGTATGTACTCATTTCTGTGTGAGTGAGAATTACTTTATACTGGTGAGGTTTTTCTTTTAAGATTTTGTCCTTGAGATATACCTGTAAATGGTCTGTGTCCAATTTTATCTCCTGTTCAGCAAACATGCACATATAAATAAACAAATGTATAAATAGGATATAAGTTCCTCTTCTGGTCAGATTCAAATTCTCTCATCTAAAAAAATCTATAATTCCTTTCATCTAAGGAAATATCTACTTGGCCAAAGGTGACAAATTCTATGCAATTTCCTTTGTCTCTCTCAGCCTGTAGTGTACAGATTCACTGTTGTGTCTTTTCGGCTTTTCCCGGTTAGGGGTCACCACAGCAGAACTCCGGTCCGCTAATGATTGGCAGTAGATTTTTACGTGCCGAGTTGCCAGCCCTGATGCACAACCTTCAACGAAGGTACACCCATTCACGCATGTCTCCAGACAGAAGACGCTCTAGCTGAGAATTGAACGGGACAATGTGAGGCGAGAGCGCTACCGCAGCACCACCACCACCGCAGTTTTGGAAATGGAATCAATCATTACTCAGAATTCCACTCAACTCACTGCAAACAGGGAAGGAGCCACAAATATACCACTGATGACCCATGTTTGATTAGTGCTATGGACACTGAAGAAGTGAAGTAGTCATGGATAGTAGGGAGAGGCTGAAGTCAGCTCACCCGTATCAAGGGAGGGAGGGAGTTGGTTTAAAACCCACCACAGAAGCACTATTTGGGAAGAGCCCAGTACGGTGCTGTGTTGTATAGAGGCCTGGAGTAACAACATGTCAAAAGGTAAGCATTCTAGCTGGGACATGCAAAGGTTTGTAAATAGGACAACACAATGTGGCCTGGTAAGGTGCTTTTCCTGCCAGCTGACAAGGTGAGGACCGTTACAGCACCAACATTTTCTTACATTATGTAGGAAGATGGCAGTCATGATCCATGACTGTCACCTGCATTTTCTAATATCAAAACTGAGGAAGAACATGAGTAGGCCAAATGGGTACATAGTTTGATGGTCATTTTGGGAAGGGTTCAAATGCAATAATATATGAAAAAAAGGTTAATTAAAATCTGTTTATAACTGAAAGGAACTACTGCATCCACGTGAAGCAGAGTTCCTCCCTTACCAAATTCAAGGGCAACTTGGACAATTGGATGGGGAATAGGAAATTCATCCCTGATTTGGCACCTATGTCTCTAATGGACACAGGCAACCTGTAAATGGTTCATCTTCCAGCCCCCTGCTTGTAAATGTTTTATCTCCCAGGCCCCTGCTTACACTTATCAAGTGTATCAAAACTTGTCAGGGATTTGGGAGGCATGGCTAGGCTTAAAAAGGCCCTTGTGGTCATTAGCCTAGTAAACACCTATGAACCTATGAATCATAGTAAATATCTACTAATGATTTTTCACTAGATTTTGCAAGGCTAAAATGGTAGATACTACTAGCTCACAAATCTGAAGCTGAACCACAATGAAATTATACATTCTACCATGCCACTGTGCAGCAGCATCAAACGTCATTGGTCAAATACAAATACTTTAATTACAAAAGTAAATTAAAACGTGCTATTTATGAAAAATGACACCAAACAAACAAACTTTTTATATCATAAGCCTCATAGTTAGTCTGCCAAATTAGACAAAAATAACTACTGCATTCAGAGCCACAGACAAAGTCTTACAATGCTAAAATCTGCAAATGTGCACATCTGCCTAGTTGTAAAGTTCATCTGTATCACCCCAGTTAAAGCAAGCAGCATTGGTCTGGCAGGGTTTGTCACCAGACAGATGCAGATGCTTGTATGAAACAATTTAATATATGTACTTGTGAACACAATGAATTCTCTTGGCTCACATCAAAAAAAAAAAAAAAAAAAAAGGAAACATTCAGTCTAATTTCATTAACAGTTTAGCCACAACTCTTAAAGCATACATGTGTAATTTCTAACAAGGTTCTGTTCTTGTACAGGGAACCATTTTCAGCCGAGTATGACAAAGCCGCCAGGGTTAACAAACCTGTCCACCTCAAACTGCTTAGAGGGCTCAAGATCTTTTAAAGTAAACAAATCTTCCATTTAAAATCTGACCTGAAGGCTTACACTTACAGCACCGCAGTCTTATCTCTACTCCCTGCTAGCTTAGTTTCTCTTGGAGGGTATCTGTTTCATACACAGAGGAGACAACCACACCGCAGGCAAGAGGCTTACATTCAGAGTAGGTAGCATAATATTCATAAGCTGGTCTCCATGGGAAATTGACCAAGTCAAGTCATTTTAACTTTTAAAATCACAGAAACAGAGCAAGTGAACAGACTAACCACTGTCAAATTCCTTACAAAGCCACTTTTTCTACATGTTGTTAGTGGCAGGATTTGTCAGTCTCATTTACACATTTTCAGAATGCAGAAAAGAACAAAATACAAGGGATTTTTTTTTTAGACTGGAAGAGCTGGCAGCTTGCTCATTTTTTTCTGGCAACACTTTTTTAGTATTTATAAGGCGCATTGTACAAAACGGCACTCTGCATTCTCTCAGGATATAAATTAATCTACCTTTATATTTTTATAATAATAATAAAATCTGAATGTGTTCACATCTATCCAATGTTATAAAGTCACATTGACTCCTATACCGTTGAAGCTGCTGTAACTCAAAGAATTAACTAGGCAAGTAGGGAAAAAAAACAGATTGCCAGGCCTTTCTTCTGTATCTCAGACACACACACACACACACACACACACACACACACACACACACACACACACACACACACACACACCCTTAAGGGCAACTTAGAATTACCTATCCATGTGAAAAAAATGAGTACCATACTATGACTGCATTAATTGCAACAGGAAAGGCACACACCCAGTAATTCCCATGTTGTTCACATAACATAAGGCAAGTACTCAAAGCCTTTCAGCACTATATAATGAATGTATTATTGGGCACTAGTACATCATTTTTACCTGTGCACAACAAGATGTATCCAGAGTACACAGGTTGAAACAGTAGTACATCCATTTACAATTCACAGTATTTAATTGTTACGACTGCATTTATAAATGCATTGTTAATGTTACTTTAATGCAGCCTTCATTTTTCAAACCACTAAGCAGTATGCACTGCTTTTAATCCAACAATTCTTTCTCGACAACCATAAATTCATTTGCTCATTTAATTTATTAACCTGTAAGGAGGGCTGGTCACAAAACCCATTTCAGTTACATTTTAAACCATTGGCATACACTAAAAGTGAAAGGTAAAATATGCTGTGCCCACACCCAGTCCTTGAAAATAATATGTTACATTAATGGTCAATGGCAGCATATAAAGAGTTCAGTGAGGAGCTACAATACACACCTGCCAAGCTAACTAATTCAATACGTGCTACACAGCTAATGCTATGGGTCACCCAGTGGAGCCATGCACATTCTACAGACCTGAAGGCATACCTGACAACTGTCCAGATTTTTGCAGAATGTCCAGATTTTTGTTTCAAGTTTTTGGTTTGTTCCTCATAAAATTTGTGGTTTACTGGCAAATCACGAAGGATTTATGTCACTAAATAATGATGGGCATTTGAGTTTCAGAGTTCCTATCCTTCAGAAAATACAAGTTAACACACAAACTGTTATTCTAGCAACCATTTAAGTCTGACATAGCAATATGTAAAATTTGCCCCTATTTTTGGGCCTTTGCCCCAATTAGTTTTAGCTTTGTCCAAATTTCTTGAGCTAGGAGGTTGAGAGGTATGCCTAAAGGTGATATCTATTGCCACAACTGTTCAGACACTAGAGGCGGACTTCAATGTTGCTCCACAGACGAATGTTTTATATCTCAGCTGTCAATTTCTGTGCGCCTGTTGAACAATACTAACATACCACACACTGTAACATAACAACAAACAACTGGCAGCTCTTCAGGCAATAACCTAACAGCAATATGCAGTTCTACTCACTACATGATTCCTGCTTTCTGGCACCCCTAGGTGACAAAAAACAGTACTTGTCAGAGACTGGGATGTCACTCTGTTTGATGGTCATGGACTCATAGTGAAATTATGTGGCAGTGATCTACTCAATGCCTGTTTGTTGCAAGTGAGGTCAGTCCTGGAAACCACTGACTTTTGAAAATATTTAAAAAGCCCTTAGTCTTTATGGAATATAACAGGAACAGCAATAGTGGACAACTTTTGTCTTCATCGCTAGCCCTTTACACTTGTTTTGGGCCCCATCTTGTAGTACAATGAATTACTTCACTCCTGCACATAGTGCTGAGTGCAGCATAATCAAATATTTGATTACAATTCGCAGCGCATAGTTTGGTTAGCTTCACCTTGACAGAGGGAGCTCAACACTGCACAGTTCAAAGTGTCTGTGCCATGGCCTCTGTGTACTAGACACTAGGCAGCAAAAGCACCCCCTTTCACATGCAAATAAATCCAGATCTGGAAAAATCTTGCATGGTATGCTCCAAGAGTGGCTGCAAGCCCACCAGTACAAACTTGATCTCTGTCAAAAAGGTTTAGTACATATAACAGAAGACATTTCAGTAAGAATGCTAATACACAGAAGAGCTACAACTAAATGCTCTGGTATGAGTGTCTTGGCAAGATTGTTTAATAAGGAGAAGCAATTCTCCCTCTCTTTTTTTACAATGTAAATGAGCATATAAAAACCTAGTCTTAACAAGAACAAAGATAAAGTGTTAGCATACCACAATGCTGAACAGGAAAATGATGGGACAGACCAAATGTCACTTTATTTATAATAAAAAAATTGTGGTATATTAAAAGGGATTGGCAGACACAAAACACAGTCTAATTATCATTGGCTAAATTGGGCAGAGAGTAGTGTGACATATTATGTGAGAAAAAATGGATCTGTAGAACAGCCCTTTCAATCACCTCATAGTCTGAGCTGTTTCCTGGATATACTGCTTAACAAAGCTGTAGCAAGAGTGACACAGAGAAGTAAACTGCCTCACCCTAAGCTGTTAAGGTGCATGTCTGGCATTTTTGAAGGGTACTGATCAATATCTTAACCCAAAGGCATTATCAGTAATGTTTTAAGCAACCATGATCCATCCATCCACAACCCCTTTTTCCAATTTTTGCTGATGGGGTCGGGGTGTCACTTCAACAGTGACAAAGATCTAGAGTCAAGGATTACACTGCCAGTTGTCTAGCCCTGACATGGTAGTTCTTCCACACCACACACTCACATGCACACTAACACCAGTGCCCCATACAGAGTGTTCAATCCACATACTGCATGTCTTTGAATGTGGGAGGAAATGACAGTCAGAGGGTGTGTGTGAAAACTGTAGTAAAGATCTAATAATTCTTGTGTTAAAATAAAGAAAAATAGACTGTTGCCTTACTCACATTGTAACAAGCAAACATTCCCAGTAAAACACTGAAATACATTTAAGCAGCTATTCTCTCTGTAGACAATGCACCATTGCAGAGCAGAAGACTCTTTTTGTTCCTTAAATTGAGTTTGTGGAGTCCTCAACTTGAGTCTGAGAACTTTAAATTTTTATGTATGTATTTATTTTGGCCCTCAAGTTGAGCTCTTGATGTAAGGGATGAGGGTATCAAGTGGTTACATTGTCCAGGGCACCAAACAACTGTGTGGTACATTGTCAGAGAAAGTGCATTTGCCTGTGTCACCAAACCTGTTTTTTGTTTTAGGTATATTAATTATATTCCTGCTGAAGTGTGCATTTCACAAGTGAACAATCTCTATATGATGGAACAACATAAGGAAGTGCTATCTGAGTAGAGGAGTTTATGAACAAAGGACATATGAATAACAGTCTGTTAGGGTTTGAGTTCTTAACAATAAATGTGCTCTAGAGATATGTAGTTTGGGATATTGCAGTATGTGCAGCAGCAAGCCTGTTCTACTGTAGGCCTGTTTCATCTTATGTTTCAAGGGAATAAGAGTCTGGTTAGAAAATGTGCCAATAAATTAGAAATAACAGAAGGCGGCCACAGTGTTGCAGTGGTTAGTGTTGCCACCTCATAGCAAGAGGTTCTCCATTTTGATTCTTGGCTGGGGTGCCTTCTGTGTGGTCTGCATGCCTTCCCAGCAGTTGTATGGGTTTCCTCTGGGTGCTCCAGTTTCCTCCCACATCTCAAAGACATGCTGCAAGGTGGGTTGAACACTCTAAATTGCCCTAGGTGTGCGTGTGTGTGCCTTCTGTGGAAGGTTGGGTGCTGGGCTGGCAACTAGACATCATAAAACTCCATTGCCAATTATTCTGCAGACTGTTGTTGCACTGTGGTAACCCCTAATGGGAAAAGCCAAAAGGAGAAGAAGAAAAAATTAGAAAGAACAGAAAAAAAAAACAATTTAACAATTTGCTGTGGCAATATGTGCTTTGTCAATAAGGAATGGTCTAGTCTTATGTAATTTACAGAGTTTCATACTGGTTTTCTTAACTACATTACTAACGTATTTCATTGGTTATCAGTTTGCATCCAAGGTATTTAGCAGAGGTGGCCTTTTCAATGATTCTCATGTCCATTGCTTTAATACCTATTGTAAAGGAGCCACACAATGAGTAAGAATGCATTATGTTCACAAGGGATGGAATACCATCAGCTTTGTCTCGAATGTGGTAATACGAACAGCTGTGGTACGGCCACCTTTGCAGTGAATAAAAGCAGGATGTTGAAGACTGGGATTATTGGATTCAAAGCAGCTGTGGGATCATTTCCATACTGTATAAACTTAAAGATGAATGTAAAGATTCCCCATGATTACTCACTCCATTATTCACAAGGAAAGTAATTAGAAGAGGTGTTGTCATAGACCATTGAAGTACTCCAGTTTTTACTTGGGAAGAATGGAAAAGTTGGCCTTCCTACATCCGATAGCATGTGCATCATAGGAGAGAGAGAGCTGACTGCCTGTGCATGTCCGCAGGGAGAGTGAACCTTTTTCTTTTTATTTTTTTGCACTCATTTTGAAATGAGACTGTATACATTTTCTGAGAGTCTAGTTTCGTAGACTCTGCCAACAGTTTTGTAGAGGTCTGGCAGCATTTGTGCTGTCAAACTAACAATGAAGATATTCATCTAGGTCCAGTGAAGGCAGTCATCTCTGTCAATGAGTGCAATATCATTCCTACAGTATGGCCTGAAACTGGACTGGGTCCTGGGGATTTTGCTGCTTTTTAGCACGCTGGCCTAGAAGATGCTTGCATACATATTTGTCCAATATTTTTGATACTGGAAAAAGTAAAGCAACAGCTCTTACAATCACTTTAGCCCTTGATTGCTTCCAACACCTATTCTTCTTTTATGGACCTGTTGATATGCTGTTGGGAATGGTTTACATGGTAATTTCTTTATGAATTCTGGGTGTATGACTGTCAAAAGTAGCAAATCAAAATTTTAGTTTATTCAGGTGTTTCATTAATAAGTTGGCTTATACCCTGAGGAAGGTGAATGACTTTGAACTAACAAGTATATGGTTGCAGGCTGGTCATTACTTGAAGTTTAAGAATGAGTCATAGAAATGAATGAATGAAGTCATAAACAATTTTGTCAAGAAATTCTGAGGGTTATTTAAAACATTTTTGTTTGTTATGGTAACATTTTCAAAGGTCAGAATTGCAGATGTTAGTTAATTACAAAACTCTCTCAATCTAATAAAGATAGACTAGTTTCTAGTTTTGTCATACATCAATTTTTTTAACAGGAAAATCTGTATAGTGCTTTTTTAATATAAAGGAGCAATTTTGTTTTAGGATGTCTGCAAAGACGGACTTGAATTGAAAGATAACACAAAGCTGCATGGAAGTGAGAAAAATGAGTCACAGTCCTTCCACTTCAGCGCAGAAAGCATTATGCCCACACAAAATTCCCAGAAGCAGTAAAACAAAAACTTATTCATTCAAGAATAAATGTTTACAGGTCTCAGTTACAAAGTAAAATGTGGGGGAACTCAACAATGAAGCTATAATAGATATAGCACAATTTCGGCAATCAAACAAGACTGCAGACCACTGAGTAGTGGACGCTGCATATAATTGTGAATATGTTATTAAAAGTAAAAGAAAATAAAGTATGTTAGTGGGAAAATGTTAAAGTCAGGGTTCCACTCATAATAAATATTAGCAGTAACTCAAATCAGATAGCGTAAGATAAACTGGCAGTATTATGATACATTCTTGGGCAAGATGGCATACCTCTCTATTGCATGCTGCACTCAGCACAAAGCATTTACTTAAGCAGAATGCTTAGACAGATTTTCAAAGCCTTATGTAAAGGCGATACTCTATCCCTGTATTACATGCTGCACATAGGCCATGTACTAAAGCCGAATGCTCAGATAGGGTTCCCAGAGCCTTCCATAAGTAGATATAGCCTAAAGATGAATGATTCAGAACTGAGGTCAAGGACAAGAAGTATTACAAATGAGCAGACTTGCAGGACAAGAATTCATGATGGGTGTTGTCACACATGCAGGAAAACGTGTGTGTGCTTGTGCACTATTAGAGAACCATTAAACTAACTGCACAAGAGAGTGATGGATGTTTTTCTGGAAGGCAGTTTCCAATGTTGGCACTACCAAAATGATAAGTGAAGATTTTGTTATTAAAGATCATGTAAAAGACAGAATAAAGTAGAAGCAACTAACACTGTTACACATAATGTGCTGCCTAAGAAGAAGCAGCATATAAGTATTACTCCTTTACACTAATGCAACGTGAGTGCCTTCATCTGATGTCAGCGGTAAACTGACACATATAACACAGAAGGAATCAGCTCCAACAAAGCAGAAATACTTGGATATGCAGGAAAAGTAACATGGTAATTAACAGAATCAGTACAATGTTTCATTAGTGCAGTAGCTACAGCATCAGTCTCATCATCTGATGGTTGTGTTTGATCCTCACATGGAACATTTTACCCCTCCCACTCATGTTCCCCACTTGTATCTCTAATCTACCCTTCTCCCAAAATTGCTATAGACCAGATCATAGAAGCACTATCTAAAACCAAAAACAATAATTTCATAGGCCCAGACAACAATATCTGCAAGATAGCACAGAGTACAAAGTTACTGAAATCCTTCTAAACTTTACAGCTTTAGCTACTCCACTGGCTATATACCTGACCTCTGGAGAATGGCCTTCTTGGTGATACTTCAAAAGAGTGGGTCTACCACACACCCTATCAACTATTGTCTTATTTTAGTCATCCTTAATCAATATGGCTTTGCGAAAAGTAAATGCTATCTACTTGGCCTGACTACTTTCTTTTAAAATGTAATGGATACTTAAAGAAAGGCCCTCTCTGCTTATATTGGTTATAACTGGGTTTTGCTAAAGCCTTTGATACAATTCAATTAGAAGTTAATTTTCAATATCTATAAATCAACTAAGATGATCATACAATAGCTCAAGAAGCAAAGAATACATTGGCATTTCCAAATATGTGTAAGGAAAATTAAATAGTGGAGAGAAATACACATTATCTTTCTTCACAATAACATTCAATATGATACTACAATACTGAGCATCTAATCAAATGTGCTATCCTTCAGGTCAGAATATTACTTACACAACAGCATTTTGTTATCAAAATGTGTTTTTTTCCCTCTCATTTATATGCAAGTTTTTTATGTTATCAAGCAAAAAAGCAGGACATCTCTAAAGACACTACATTTGCAGTTAAATTAGACACAGTTCCAATGAGTCACTTATGATAATGCAAATCTACAAATTTAGTACTTTATCTGGTCACACTTCTCTTACTTTATTACTAGAATGACACCCTTTTCTAGAAAATTAACATAGCAGTTGGGAAGACTGTCTACGTAGCAGGAAAATATGATCTGAATGTCATAATGTAACCCCAGTAAACATCTTCATATCCTTTATTTTTCATCAAGTCATGCTTTAAATATCCTCTACAATGTTACCTGTTTGCCTGACACAGTTGAGCTGACATTTGTAACAGGATAACTTCTTTTCCAGATTAAATAAGTACTAGTTAATGCTAAAGTCTGACTGCTAGTATAGGTGGAGTTGAGCACCATAAGTAAAACATCCCATGCAGAAGATGAACACGTATTCCCAAATGGCTCATAAATGTGTATGTGAGTGAATGTAAATGTACTTTCTAAAATAAACTGGAAAATGGAAAGATGGATATATGGATAAGTGTCACAGAACGATTTACAACAAATTTTATCAACATACCAACTCCCAAAACCCAGAACCAAAGCACCTAAAAACTAAATATTATTAATAACTATGCATACAATCAGGGATCCAAAGAATAATAAAAAACACCAAGTCTGCTGCTCCAAGTTTAATACAACTCAAAGAAAAAAACAACATAAAACTCTAGTGCCTCAGCTGTACGGCCTTCAAGGAGTATAAACTTACAAATATAAGCAACTATATATATGGATCTACTACAGTAGATCGACTTACCATAACGCCAAAGACCAGAAAGCTGAGATGAAAATACCTGAACTGCACAGCAATGAAAACACACATGATCAACAACCAAAACCGCAATAATGTAGTGAATGAAACTAAAACAGCTAAGTACACTATTTAAAAAACTAGCGCTCTTGTCCCCACTGTAGTGCAATCTTGAGGTTGGTATATTTAAGTTGTGGGGGGTGTGGGGGGCTTGCTCCCCTGCAAAAACTGTTCAGTGGTTTTATACACTTACCTTTCATACTTACCTGTTTCAGTTGGATTTACTACATTATCTCGGTTTTGAGTGTCGATCAAGTGCGTTTTCATTGGTATGCATTCCCTGCATTTCCATCTCAGCTTTCTGGTCTTCGGCATTATGGTAAGTTGATGATGTACTGTAGCAGATCCATACACACACACACACACACACACACACACACACACACACATATATAGATATATATACAACAATAAAATAATTATCTAAATAAATAGTTAATTACTAAAATGCATACAAAGCAGCATCAATGGTCAGTTTGCACATTTTGGCAAGGGTAGCTGCCTGTGACCCTGCACTCACACAGGAATGATGAGGCAGTGCTGTTACTGCATGATAGATCGCTGTAATAGTTTGGCATTAAATGTGGGGAGTATAATTAACTGACTCTGGTGATTCTTGTGATGCCACTAACTCTGCCCAGTTAGGATTAGCAAAATCTTCTATTTGGCTAACTGCATGGAGCAATATCGGGACACCCTGATCTCCTTTCCACCCCCCAGTTGTTGCACTTAAATTGATCTCCCATCAACAGGCCAGAGTATGAAAGGCCAAGCAGACAGGCTAGAGGGGAAAATCAGGAGGTATAGTACATGGTTCACGACTGACAGCTGTGAGGGACAAAAACAAAAGGAAAATTTCTTCTTGCTGTCAGTCGTTCTTGCACAATACCTTGCCTTGCTAATGAAAAAAAAATTCAATAACTGCATTCTAGCACAAAAACTGCTTAATCAGCTCTGTGAATATTTAGCTTTCAACGATTTGTTTTCTCACAAACATGCCTCATCCCACTACATGTAACAATAACAGTCCACAATATTACAAATGTGTTTAACATAGGAACTTGCGTACAAGGGCAATGGTCACTTGTTAGGATGCAAGAAAGTCATCCACGCACTTATCCAAATTAAGCCATGGAAAATATGTTACAGTGCTGTGACAGATAACACTGTCACCTCACAGCAGTAGGCTCTCCTGTTTGATTGTTGATCATCAGCTTGTTGCCTTGTGTGAGGAGCCTGCATGTCTTCCCTCTGTTGATATGGATTTTCTTCAGGTTCTCTGGTTTTATCCCACATTCCAAAGACAGGCATTAGTTGGACTGGGCACTCTAAACTGATCATAGGTGTGAATGCATGTGCGTGTATGTGGTATGAAAGAACAACCATGGCAGGGCTGGCCATCTGGCTATGTAAATATATTCTCTAGATGATGGTCACTGTTTACATGATACCCTGACCTGATGTGCAAAAATGGGAAGAAAAAAAGAGTTTATTAATGAATGGATGGAATCATGTTATGTGCTATGAAGAGCAGCTGCATTATTGTGCTAGACTCGCTGTAGAAATTACCTAAATATTGAAAATGCAATGCTAAAACTATAGTAATTTCAGCATAACTGATTACATCAGGCTTGGAATATGAATTTCCAAAGGGTATGTTAAATTACTATACAGGATAAAAAAAAAAAAGATTATGCCATATTTCAGAAACTAGAATTGCCATATATATGGCATAGCATGATGCTTCTGCTACCTAAAAAAACTGGGTGTAGCTTGCCAAAATTTAAAAGCTGCCTTTAACACATTAAATGGTACCATATAATTGCTGCTGAATGCAATATATATATTTTTTTTCAAATCTAAATATAAGCCCTGCTGTGATAATGTCCCATAAATACAAGCAATGACAATCTCAATGCATATATTGGAAGGTCTCTTGAAAGAGTATATAAAATGCCCTGAAAAGAAAGATAACTTCATACAGTAGATGTGAAAAATACTTTGTGGATCAACATAAATATTCTGCTCCTAACTACAGGAATGATAACTACTGTATTAGTTATGCAGCAAGAAGAAATAACGGCAATGCATACTTTACGACAAGGCACTATATTCTTCTAAAATTAAGCAGCTTATGCAAAGTAACATAACTACTAAGTAAACGGGGTAAGACAGTCATTCTGAGAAGAAAAAAAAACACTAAACAGTTTCTCAGTCAACAAAAAATATCCTTTGCTTTCTATTATATGCATATTGCAAATCAAGAACCAGACTAGAAAAGCTCTTATGAGACTACAGCAACATTTCTTGATGTTCATACATGAATACTTGATGGTACTGTGGATGAGAAGTCTGAAGTTTTCGAGCATTAGATAGGCATGCCAAAATAACTCACAGAGCTTGTGGGAACAGACCTTGCAATTAAGTATCTTAACCAAATATCACAACTTACCGCATGTACCCTGCATTAGCTTTTCATTTTGCCAACACATGTATGCCCCCACAATAATACTCATAAACACCCACTCATGTACACAAAGAAAGCAATTTCTACAAACATTGTTCTTCCCTATTATAAATTTGTCTTTAGATATTCTCTGTAACACAATCAAACTGCACTAAACTGACCGACTGCATCAAATGTGAAACAAGTTTAGTTTGCTATTACTGTTTTGCAAGTGGATCTAAAATGTACATACCTCATCCATTTCCATTTCATCAGGATTATCCCAGAGCTTGATAAACTTTCCACGGGTTTTTTTCAAAGGCACAACTACTATATAGTATCCCCTATAAAGAAAAGTGCAGGTAAAATCAAGGTTAAAAAGGTCATGGTTACAACCAAATGGATAATGCAAAGCAGACTTAAGGAAAATGTTCCTGTTTAACAGCATTCAAGTCTAACAATAATAAAACAAGGAAGAAAAATAACAAATTCAAATTATCAAATTCAGATCTGTGCTCACCAACTACTACACAAAATGGACTCCTCTTGGGGATGCACAAGATCAGTACAGATATAGTGATAATGCATGCTACTTCACTAGGGGATGGACAGGATCGGTACAGATATAGTGATTATGCATGCTACTTCACTAGGGGATGCACAGGATTGGTACAGATATAGTGATTATGCATGCTACTTCACTAGGGGATGCACAGGATCGGTACAGATATAGTGATTATGCATGTTACTCCACTAGGGGATGCACAGGATCGGTACAGATATAGTGATTATGCATGTTACTCCACTAGGGGATGCACAGGATCGGTACAGATATAGTGATTATGCATGCTACTCCACGAAGGGATGCACAAGATCGGTACAGATATAGTGATTATGCACACTACTACTCTTGGGGTTGCACAGAATCAGTACAGATATAGTGACTATGAACACTACTCCTCTTAGGGATGCACAAAATTGGTATAGATATAGTGATTATGCATGTTACTCCAGTAGGGGATGTACAGGATTGGTACAGATATAGTGATTATGTACACTACTACTCTTGGGAATGCACAGGATCAGTACAGATACAGTGATTAAACATGCTACTCCACTGGGAGATGCACAGGATCAGTACAGATATAGCGATTATGCACACTACTACTCTTGGGGTTGCACAGGATCAGTACAGATATAGTGATTACAAACACTACTCCTCTTAGGGATGCACAAGATCGGTAGAGATATAGTGATTATGCATGCTACTTCACTAGGGGATGCACAGGATCGGTACAGATATAGTGATAATGCATTCTACTTCACTAGGGGATGGATAGGATCGGTACAGATATAGTGATTATGCATGCTACTTCACTAGGGGATGCACAGGATTGGTACAGATATAGTGATTATGCATGCTACTTCACTAGGGGAAACACAGGATCGGTACAGATATAGTGATTATGCATGCTACTTCACTAGGGGATGCACAGGATCGGTACAGATATAGTGATTATGCATGTTACTCCACTAGGGGATGCACAGGATCGGTACAGATATAGTGATTATGCATGCTACTCCACGAAGGGATGCACAAGATCGGTACAGATATAGTGATTATGCACACTACTACTCTTGGGGTTGCACAGAATCAGTACAGATATAGTGATTACAAACACTACTCCTCTTAGGGATGCACAAGATCGGTAGAGATATAGTGATTATGCATGCTACTCCACTATTAGTACAGGCAACTCTGAAAGTGCCACCTCATTCAGAAAACAAAAACTTGTCTCTTGACAATGTGATAATAACTGTTCTTAAATAATGATCAGTAACAGGCATGAACAATTCAAAGTGCAGGGAGAGAAAATAGAAAGTAATGAGCTCCATGAATTTACTATTAATTGTCTCATCTTGTTCATTTCACACTTAGTTGTCATCTCAAAACATCAGCTCTCCCAAGCTAAAAAAACTTATTCTTTTTTTTTTTACATAGGAAAGCCAAACTGCATGCCCTGATGTAGGGGGCAGGCCCCCTCACTCCCAAGCTACATATATATATATATATATATATATATATATATATATATATATATATATACATACTACTCTGAGATCACACAAACTTTGAGAAGAAGGCAAAAGTGAAAAAAAAAACAATACTCACTTGCTCTCTGTATTCCAAGTTCAACAACAATTGCAAACAGTAAGTGACTTTTCAGTGGACATATACTGTGTTCCATTAAAGTGGATGCCTACAAACATTAGGTTTCCCAGGAATCTATGCCACATACTTACAAATAAACAGTGGTGCAAAAATAAGTAGGACAGGTCTGACTTCATTAAGACTTCACAACAAGCTGTAGGCTCTGCACTTCTTTGCACAGAACTACTATGCTAGCCTAGGTGTCCCACAACAAACCTGCATGCTAACGTCCTTGAGATCACAAAGAGTTGGACTCAAATAAAGGGATAAACCACAGCTTCAGTACGCTATACAAAATCGTTCCCCCAGCATTCTTTAAGCAGACATTTAAGACAAGGTAACATGGTATTTTACTGATGGCATGTTTTTCAAATGCCATGGTTTCAGATGTTTATAGGTTCATAGGTAGCTACTAGGCATACAGGCCAGAAGAATACAGAGAAGCCAAACCCAATTTCACAAAACTGCTACAAAGGCTTGTTATCCAGATGTGACAACAGATGGATTTTGGAAAAGATGATAAGCTTAAATGCACTGCATCTGCATTATAAATAACAGCCTTCAGATAAGGATTCTGCTGTATTCCTTTGTCTTATGAATGTGGGCCTACTCATCCAGTGCAGCTATGCCACTTTGTTACCTAGTGAATTCACAGAATCCTTCTTCGACTTGAGTGAGGCCTGTGAATCTGCTCATTAACTAATACTTTAGAGTAACAATGCTATATGTAAGGGGGTGTACAAAAAAATGTGTTACTTTTAAAACAGAAGAATGCTTCTAATTAAAGACTTTGTGAGGCATAATATAGAATACATTATGGAATTTTCATGCCTAGGTTTAAAGAATGGTATAACAGAAACGGGCAAGGTTAATGAATAGCCAAGGTAAACAACTCAATGGGAGAAAATACAGTGAGACAAAGTAAAGACAGCCGAGCACACAGTCCTTGGTGGAGAAATGAGGCTAAGGATGATAATGGTCCTTGAAAAATGTAGAAATAAAGACAGTACTAAAGAGACAAATCATCCAAAAAGAGTGAACACAAAATGGGGGTGCATTGCTAATTCCAGGAGGGTGTTCTTAGGAAATGACCATAAAGCAAGCAAAGCACTACAGAGGAAGATAGCTATTGTTAAAACTGCGTAGAATTTTGCTGAAGTGACAGCAGTGGATCAAACCAAAGTCATGCTCAGGGGAAAGTGATTAAGAAGTGGACTTCAACTAACAAAGGGTAAAGATGGATGGATGTGGGCAGGGAAGGGCAGCAGCAGTTACTTGCTTTGTAAGCTGCAAAACTAAGAAGATAAAGCAGCTGCAAGAACTGACTTGCCCAGCATTTTTGTACTTCCACATATATAAGTGTAAAAGCAAAGAAGAGACAGGGCAACATGAGCACCATGTTAGTAACACATTTTTTTTTACATTTGTTGTGACCTTCTGAAAAAAATATGTCAAAGACATAAACTTTGCAAGCAGGAAGCAGTGGCTGCAAACTATAATATGTTCAGAGGTTAGCAGGTTTGATTGTCAAGCTTACAGCATACTGCCCTTGAAGAAGCTTGACTGACAGATATTTATAACTCTATATAAATAATGTGTACACATACACATACACTCTCTCTAAATTGGAGTAAGATGGAATGCTTTGCTTTCCTCTCCTATAAATATTTCACACCTCTCCAAGACAATAGCTGCCGGCCCTGGAAAGGGAGTCCTACTACAATAACTGGAATATTGTCACCCAACGGCTGCAATGGCCTTCAACAAAAATCTCACCATACCTCAAACATCAAACAACATCCGTAGGTTAATAAACCTTTCACCAAAAAGAGAACACTATAGTGGCATGCTACAAAAAGCCATATGGCTACCCACTGCACAGAGAACAGCACTCCTACTAGGAACCCTCATCTTTAAGCTTATTAACCTAGAGACTATCCCATACTTTTTATGAAAGTCCCCTTCTGTGCTCTATTCTAATGCCTCACTCTACATCTACCTCAATCATTCACTCACCAAAAACTGATCTGAACTGTGACAAACATGCACCCTCTGACTGGAATGATACCGCATAGACAAAAATGATCAACAGTTTTAATTTCATAATGTTGTACTTGTTTTTTGCTGTACTTACTTGTTAGACTTCACCTGATATAGGACTGCTTTTCAGATTGAAATAACACATTGTGTAGTAAAATGTGACATTACTAAAATGCTTTACTTGCTTGTTTTTGATTTTTCTCCCTCTTATTATTTTGACATAATCTGATATATGTGTGCACTCAGTTATTTATTCATTTACTTACTTACTTCTATCTGTTGACTGCATAGTTGGGCTGGCCTACTAAAACCTTTCGGCTACAAGGGCACAGAGTCCAGATGAAATACAATTCCCTGGACTGAGCCTGAAAGTGATACATATAGACCAGTGCTCTAACCCAGTTAATAAATAAAATAAATAATTACTTAATTAAATAGGTGAGGTAGTGTGAACTTGTGTACTTACATAGCAGAAAGGAGACAAGCCACCCACATCGGGGGTGCAAGGGCTGCAGCCCCCTGTTGAAACACATGACATACCATTCAACTCCTTTGTTTTAGCAAGTGTTGTCATTCAACATTATTCTGCTAAACTAAACTCATACAAATGTATTAGCAGTGCAATGACTGGCTGTCTGCCCCATCTTTTACGTAGTAACCTTGTGCATTGCTCCACAATCAGAAACAAGATCAATACCATGAATATAAGTTACAGTGGAGCTAGTATAATGCATAGCAATTCAATCAACCAGCATCAACATATGTGTTAGCTGTGTAATAATATCACACAAATGACATCTAACAAAGTACTGCACATTCCTTTAAATGAAGAACAAGACTGCCCATTATGTTTACTATTGTCTTGGGCTGTATTATTTGCCCCTTACACTAGGTATACTTCCATATTAAGCAGACTACGATTTGACTTACTTAATTTTTTCCGTTGTTTGAACCTCTGGTAGCTCCACAGTTATCATTCCATCAGAGTTTGTCTTTCCAATGAAAATTGGTTTTGTTCTAAGTACATCTGGTGCTGTTCTGGCTGTCACCCTGTGCTGAAGACCTCCAGCGCTGTTGGCACGGTTTGTCAGTAGAAAGGAGTATTGCGTTTCTGGCTGTAGGTTGGTGATCAACTTCTGGGTATCTCGGCCATCTATCTCAACACTCTGCCCATTATCGTACAGGATCTACACAAAACAAAAGTCAATAAAAAAATGCAGAAACCATACATAAAAGCAATAATGTGATGAAGTTCCTAACGTGTGTCTACATATCGATCTATAAAATATATGTACAGCAAAAGCTTCTCCAGTTCGATTCTCAGCTGGGGTGCCTTCTGTGTGGAGTCTGCATGTCCAGTCCATGCAGTCATGTGGGTTTCCTGTGGGTGCTCCGGATTCCTCCTACATTACAAAGACATGCAGTAGGTGGACTGGACACTCTTAACTGACCATAGGTGAGAGTGTGTGCGTAAGAGATTGGTACAAATAAACTACCACGGCAGGGCTAGCCACCCGGTGGCGGAAACCATGGCTCAAGATGATTGTCACTGCTGAAGTGACATCTGACCCCATGTGCAAAATGGCAAAAGGGATTGAGGAAGGATGGATGGATGGATACATATATATATATATATATATATATATATATATATATATATATATATACACACACACACACTCACACACACACACACACACACACACACACACACACACGCACACACACATACATACATATATATATATATATATATATATATATATATTTCCACACACACAAGGGAAACTTGGCTATTATGACACCACATCAGGATTCAGGAAAGGCTAAAAAATCAGTTAAACTAGTTTCATCAAAGGGGTATCTAAAACCTCCTATTTAATTATGAATAAGAACATAGTCCAGAACTATAGGGTCTCTGTGGAAAGGTGCTTTAACTCTCCAAAATATTACAAAGGTTCCTGCAAAACCAGGACTTCCATGGCAAATTACATAATGCATTATGTATAGAATCTTCAAGAACAAATCACATGGCACAGAGATGATCAGGAGGCAGGATAGTGGAACAAAACTGGAGGACAAATGAACTATAATGTTCACAGCAGTAAACTAGAAATTGATATGAAATTTAAGGGTGACACTGGGAGTTATTTTATAGATGGGATGGCTGAGATGCAGAAGGCACTTCCAATGGAAGTGGTAAAGTATAACTCATCAGGAGGTTTCTGAAGGGCAAATATAATTGCAACGCTCTCTTGGACTGGAAATGTATGTCCTACTAGCATCTATGTATATTTAAAATTTAGGCAAAATCAATATATTGCATCTATACACTCAATCATAAAAATCAAACTGTGAGAAGAATATAACCTTTCTAATGTTTACTGCAGGAGCAGGTAAAACGTATACAGAACAGGACAGGAAAAAGGATATGAGAATTGCAGACTTCATCTTCATCTGTAATCCAAAAAATGAATGCTGAGTAGGAAAGCATTTAAACATGTACACACAAGGAGTGGAACATAAGTATTTCCTGATGCGTGTTACTTGTCTCTGATTAAGCAGGAGTATTGTGATAATTCAACTGCCCGCAGATTCAGGATTTGCTTTTGAAGTACAATGGACATGTAAACCATAATTTATTCACTCATGCTGATTTGTGATTCTGTTCTTGCTAAGCTGATCTACTTCAGTTTACACAGAAACCGATGAAACCTATTAAGTGCTACGGGACTGATGTCAGAACTCCGAACTCTGCTGTCACACGGTTTAGGTGCCTTAGAAACACAGCAAGAATAACAGGATGAGTGAATGACGTGCTTCTGAGGAAGGTGCGTCAGGGCTCTGTTTGTCATTAAAGAGTGATACGATTCATGCTTACAGACAAAAAAGCAGAAAGCATGGAATCCTATTAAAAAGTATAGGGTGCAAATAATAATGTAGTAGGAGACACATTTGGACAGAGTCTGAATTTGACACAGAAAGGATTTCAGGGTGGACATTCAGCAGAATATCAAGAATAAAGGAAAAGGGAAGCAATAATACTGGTTGCTAGAAGGGTTCCAGTAATGATAAAATGGAAAAAAAGACAGTAACTGTAGATTTGTGATAGTAAAAGGTTATTAAATCAGGAGTATTACAATGTCTTGCATTTATATTCTACCTAGGACTGCTATTGTAGAGGTTAAGAGAATTTTGGGAGAAATAATCAGCTTTCAGCAGACAATATTATTTAATGGCAGGGACTGGAGCTTGATTTCCAATAGTGAGGTTCTAGCAAGGCACCTATCAGGGAAAATATAACAAAAGAGGATAGATTTATTTGTTATGGAAGATGTGAATTCAGTAAAAGGAATTCAGAGAGTATTTATTATTCCCCAAGGTACAATAATTGATCTAGACTGGATAAAAAATGTAAGTCACAGGAACATGTGAATTTAATTGAAAGCTTTGAAACACATCCACTATTTCACATCATGTACCAGTAAGAACTAAACCATGATTGTGCAAAGTAATGAAGTAAAAAGGAGAAGCTGGTCTTTTCCTACTTATCTGGTAAAAAAGAGAGACGAATTTAAGGAATGGGTAGTGAAATGATTTCAGTGTTATTAGGGAAGACAAAATGTTTTCAGAAGGATAGCTAGTGAGTGTGATAAAGTGAAAACAGACTTTAAAAACATGGTACAAATGAGAGAGAAATAGATATGTGAAAAAGTGATTTGAATTACTGGGAGGGGTTTACAAATGTTATTTGCAGAACAAGGGGAATCTCATAAACAATAAGAGAATGCCTGCAAAGGGTTAAAAGTAAAATAAGAGAACTCGTCCATCGGGTTAGAAACGTTGTTAAGCAACTATTTTTGATAACAATTGCAGAGCTCAAAACCTTTTAGCACAACAAACTTAGGCAACAACAAGTAGAAAGGGTTGCTGTCAGAGTTAGGGAACCTTAACAAGAAAATTAACCAAAAATCATGCAGACATGTCAGAGATATTTGAACATTTTATGAAAATATTTTATGAAGCAGAGGAATGTGGAAACAAAGTAAATGCACAAATGGAAATATCTATGGAAGATATAATTATCCCAAGGTTACAGGAAGATGAGGCTCAACAATAAATAGCTAATACAGGAAAAGATGAGATAAAAATGGTGATGTATAAGCAATCAACAGGGAAGTCTCTAGGAGCAGACAGTATTGCTGAGGACGCTTGCACATCGGGAGGAAAGAAAGTGATAAAGATATGAAAGATTTTATTAACAGTAATTTAAAAGGGAGGAAGTACCAGCATCTTAGACGAAAGCTGTTATGAATGTATTATCCAAAGTCAGTAAAGACCCTTCATATCCATCTTCACGTAGACCCATTTCAATTTTAAATGATGATTATAAAGTTTCTGTGTCTATACTAGCTAGAAGAATAGTAAAGGGGTTGCAAAACTGATAGAGATGGATCAGCCTGTTCTTTTTTCTTTTTAATGGCAGGCAAACATTTGACAGCATTACTAGAACAATGACGATCCAGGGGGAGGCAGAGTAAAGAAAAATGTCCCTATTGTTGCTTGGCCATGATATAGAGAAGGCGTTTTAACAGAGTCACTTGGGATGTTATGAGTAGAACAATGGTGACATTTGTGTTTCCTGACAGAATAACAGGGCTAATTAGGGAGTTCTATGAAAAGGCAAAAATTATAGTGGGAGGCTTTCTCTCCAATAGGCTATGTTTAAACATAAGGACCAGGCAAGGATGTCCTCTTTTCCCTTTATTTACTTTAAATTTCGAGCCATTGGCAAAGAAAATAATGGACTCGTAAATTAAAGGCTGCATCTGGTATGGTGATTAAGAAAAGTTAGCTTTATTTGCAGACAGTATTATTTTGTACTTCATAAATGAAGAAAACAACATTTCTCTGTTGTAGAACATTCTAACAGTTTCAAGCTTGTTTTAGGATATAAAATAAAAGAACATAATATAAAGATAATAGTGGTAAACTATGTACGCACACATGAATTGGTTCAGCAATACTTGCATTTAAGAGGACATAAGATGAAGCATTAGGATGTAAGCATTAAAAAGGATTCTATTGTAGTAGCTAAGGATATGAAGAAAGAGACTAAACAAAAGACAAGCTTACATATTTCCATGTATTTCAAGGTGGAAGTTGTTTCTATTGTATGGTTATCTAAGTCAAAGAGAATACCTATCATCTATGCAAAATGTTACAAAAGTCACACCACCGTGCCACAAAATTCCTATTTCACCAGTCCTGCTTATTAATATATACTGCACTGTGCACAGAATCTGGAAGCACTTCATTATGGATATGGATAGTAAAGACACAAATAGTGCAAACATTCTTAGTCTGTTTAGCTTTGCATACTGGACAGGCATATTTTTATTGACCAAAGAAGTTGTGGACCATAATTAAGAAAAAGTTGAAACGATTTATTTGGAGGGGGAATAGGGTAAGAGTTAAATAGGATAAGCTGATTCTCCTCATAGAAGAAAGCTGTTTAGGATTACTTGATTTAAAGAATACTTTAGGGTATGCCGGTAAGGTTCATATACATATCACAAACGGAAGGTTGTAAATCAAAGTAGAAAGAGATGATGACTGAGAATTAATGAAAGAACAGGATTTTGGATGCAAGTGCTTGGGAAGAATAATAACATCCATACAGAGTATGTTAGTTACAAAGTAGAAGTAAGCATTCTAAGAATTAATGCAACACGGGAATGGAGAAAGGAGATTTTATTAATGGGAATAAATGCAAGTTAGGGTATAGAAAAAGGGCAAGAGGGCGCTGGAATTCAATGGAAAAAATTAACAAAGGAACTGAGGAGCAAATAACTAGAGGGGGTAAAGATAATAGAAAAAATAAAAAATGGATAATTAGCAGGACATATAAAATACTGTATGATAGCTACAAGAATCAATCAGAGGAGATTCCTGTGTATATCAAACTGATTTGTACATAGGTTTATTCTGAAAAGGCACTTGTAAAGTGCTTGGGTTTGAAATGTATCCACAATGTGCCTTACTGGAGAGAACAGAACATGCACTATTGTAACTATGTCTTAACAGAGGAAACTAGAGGGTTAACCTCAGTCCAGCAAACTTTTGAAAAATATCTGAATTAAACACTTTATAGGCTAGGCCGTAAAGATGCTGTCTCACAAGTTTCAAGGCAGCCAGAGACACAAAGTCTGTACTTAGAAGCTTTCTGTATTGTCTTTGGGGAGAACTAATTGTTGCTCTGGAAGTCTGGAGGAATACAATTGTTTTATGACTTCCAATATCTACCAAAGATCTGAGCAAAAGCCCTTGTGCGTATATTTTTACAGGTAGGTGCTAAGTCCTGCCAGCTTACAGCAATGGGGGTTTTGCATGGGAACTAGAAGTTGGATGACCAGAAATTATGTCATTCTGCAAGCTATGCCAGAAGTAATACTTTATATGTTATTTTGAGAAGTCTCTTAGTGAGACAGAGCATACTGTATTCTGTCTTGGGCCTGACAACAACAAGAACCAATCAGCACATCATCTGCCTTGTTCTATTATGTAAGCTATTAAGGTATAGTAATAATCTTAAATTCAGTCAGGAATATAGAGAAGCTTAGTTTAGATATTGTTATTCTTAACACTTGAACTTGGAACTGTCAAGAATAAGAGACATGATTTCCCTGGGGTATAATAAATGTCCCTGCAAAGGATGTTTCTTGGCAAATTGAAGAAAATAGTTCATTATTTGTTCTTGATTACCTTGAGGTAGAGAAATCTGCAAGATGTAGTATTCAGAATAAATCACAAGAATATGTTGATCAAAAGAGAAATGAGGGTGGATTTATCTTTGTTGCTTTCCAGACTATGAAAATGATGGACTGTCTGAAGTAAAAAGACATAAGTTTGGAAGATGCTGTGCTTGTAGTATTTGATCATCTACATATGGACAAATATGGATCACTAGTTTGTGATAAGCTAAATATCATCGTTCATTGTTCCGATACAATTGTTTCGATTTGTGAAATCTAGAATAGGTTTAAATTGGCATTCCCTCATTTGTATAATAACGAACATTCAGTAGAAAAGGGACTGCCTTTCTTTCCTAACTACCACTGTGATCTGGAATCTGTGCATCATAGAAATGAAAAATCTGTCTCTCGTGCTTGGAGGGGAGCTTTTAAGTAAACTAATAATGGTTTTAATGTCAATGTGGAAAAGAAAAAGGAGGAAATAATATTCTATCTGACAACATTAGATTTGCCACTGCTGTTGGTACTGGTTGGCCCCCATTATTGCTTTTTTTCCTTTATTACCACATTTTCTGCTGTTCAGTTTATTTTTTTTGATGAGGTAGATGAAACAATAGAAAGCATAAAGGGAAAATATGAAAAGTGGCAATGGGAATGAAAGTGAGGAGCTATCTGTGAGCCCTTTAAATGAAGACGTGTAAGCAGATAGTTTTCTTGATTATGGTAATGAGGACGTTAACCCTTCATTAACAGATGTATGTCTATATCCATCATACTGATTTTTTTTAGAGACATAAACTAGCTAAAATGTGACAGATCTGGAATGGGCCTTCTTCAGTCCTCCTTTTTTGGTATATGGTGTAAACATACCCCTCATCATCTTCACAGAGGGGATACCAAAATGCTCTGCAATCTAGTCGTTGTTTTATAATTAACATTGCATAATGTAATGTGTATTCTAGTGTCAAAGAAACATAGAAACGTGCATGATTTAAACCTCTTTTTTGAGAAGAAAATGTCTATCCCCACTCTAGGAAGTCTGGGGAAGAGAAAGGTTAGAAGGAACTGTGCTAAGTAGTGACAGTGGCGAGTTTTTATTTTTATAAGAAAAGGTTTTGAACATTGCTGTCTAACTTGACCCTTTTTCTTGTTTCAGAGCTCTTGTTTCTTTCACTACCATCTACATGGGGTGTATTGCTTGTACTTCATATTTTTTTATAAAAGGATCAGGCATTAATGCAGTAGTTTATAGAATACCTAGAGATTCATGGATAAAACTGTTGGTAAAATGACTGCATTCTTTCTCTTTCTCTTCTAGCTTGTTAAAGTCTTCGGAGAACGTGGTACATTATGTTTATTTTTGCCTTGGAGGGTCATGAAGAAGCTGGCCCTTCATGTTGTTATAGAAATACTGGCTCTGCAGCTAGGTACGGCTCTTAATTACAGACCTTGTAGAAGTTGTTCTGGACCAAGTCTCACATAATTTCAGAGGTAGAATTGTCTAGAGTGGTACAGTGCTACTTTATGTCACTGCTGGGGCTCAATAAGGGACTAATCTGCAAAATCTTTGGAGTCAGAGATAGTGGTGAATCCCTCCTGCATCCATGTGATCAGTCCCTATTCCACTGATATTTAAACAATGGGCAGGAAGTCATCTGACCAGTTTTCTGTACAGATATCAAAGAGGCAAGCCTTAGACATCCTATGGACTGATGATGACCTAGTAGTAATATTCAGCAACTTAGCTTTGATCTCAGAGACAGAAACAGAATGGAGTCTCCACAGCACAGCCTGTGGCATCCTGCTGAACTCCTCCTACTATGGACACCTGGGGGCTGGTGTCCTGTTATACTGTGGTCTTAATCCTCACAGAACATTTGGTGCGAGAGGCCTGAAGTTCTTTTTTTAGGGCGGTGACAAGTTTAATTGTTACTAATGCCTTTTCAGTCAGAAAGCACATGCTCACAATGTATGTTCTTTAACAACAGCAATAAATAAATAAATAAGGTTTGAACTGCAGCAGATGAAGTAGAGAACCTAGCATCTTGGGCCAGGAAGGGGTGGAGCACTAATCCCACCCCCAAGTACAACTCTGCTACTGCTATCTGTACAAATGTCATGATTCACAATGACACCCTGAATAAAAATGGGAAGTGGTCTGGAAAGCATTAAAGAAACTTGTGTAAAAACATGGCTTACTTATAGCCTGTTAATCAGTATGGTACCATTTGATATTTTGTAAATATAACAGACTGCTGGAGCAGGAAATCGGGATAGATAATGACCCAAAGGAAAAAAAAGAGAATCTGTGGCACAATAATCTTGTCAATCAAATAAAACTTTTACCAATTCTAAAGAAACAGGACACTGGAATTATGACCAGGTAAGGTCTCGGGAAATGGACCCTCTAAGGTGACTCTCGTAACTCCAAAGACTAAGAGGAACTCCTTGTAAAAAAACTATCTGTAACTATCATGTGATAAAATTCCACTTAAATACTAGGGGTATTTCTTCAGACTTAGTGACAGACCTAAAAAATGACATTAATGGAATTAAAGGATTAGGATATGTAACTAACAACCTTCAATTCAGCAAGAAAAACAAGACCATTTAGAAATGCAGCAGCTCCTGCTTCTGCATCATACTATAGCGATATGTTTCATTATATAATTAATTGCTGCCTAGTATAAAAACAAACCCAGCATCCTTCTTCAGGTAATACCAGAAGCTGTGACCTGCAGAGTCAATCACACTAACCAGCAGGAAAAAAGGTGTGGCCTGCATAGATAGGGCAAGTGCATCCATGCCCATTGGAAAAAAAGAGTACATCCTAAAATAAAAATGAGAATGACCACTGTGCAAAACACATGAAAATAGAGACAATGAGAAATAAAAAGTTCTAAATTAAAACACTTCCCCTCTAATCAAATTGGGTTTTGCAGCATACCTGCACAATCAGGTTGTAAGTTATACACCACAAGAAAACAGCAATCCCAAACTATTCTCCTGTCTGAAAGAGCAAATTTTTTTTTCTAACAGCCCAGCACAAAAATTCTGAATACCTGGGCTACTATGTGTCTGTGTCAAACAAGTTTGAAATTTCTTATTGTGTTCATAACTACTTGTTATTTATTGATTTAAGGTTACTGCAATCAAACATCTGCGGTATACATGGTTAACAGTGGGATTATGATTGCTGAGCAGGGGGGTTTCTGGGGCTGTGAATGTCTGACTCCGGCTGTCATAATCAAGTTAAACAGACATTAGTCTGGCCTTGCATGACAAGTGTGCATTTGTTTAAAGCAACATGTGACATTTTACTGTGGCCATTTTTCAACACAATTGGACATCTGTGGTGTGCACAGTCAAGAGGCTGCATAAGTATGAAAAATGGTTGTGTATAATGACTGCAATATGAATGGTCTTAAAATATGGAAATGAATTTTAAAGAACAAGAGGATTTAAAGTGGTTCAAAAAAGGATGCATGGGAGTGAGGGGTCCATGGTTTGAAAACCAACCAGACCCCAAGCTACACTTAATCCGCTATTGCACATGAGACTACACTATGCAAATTTAAGTGTATGTAATACCTATCAGAAAAGGAGTATTATGAAAGCAAAATAAACAAAGGTTGGAATATAAGCCACAATTTGTGGCTTTGCACAGTATACAAGAGGAAAGTGAACTCTGCTGCACTGAAGCACAATTCATAAGAGAGTTAGCACAGGGACTGTTCATTATTTCTGAATTACATGAAAATTCTGTAGTCTGTGGATTAGGCCTATGTATTAGGGATGAATATGCAATTTGTGACGATGCACTGTATGGTGAGTCACAGAAGCCCATATTTCACAATGTCCAAGCCCAGCAGTATAAGTATACAAAGCTATTAGCTACATACACCTGCTGATTACTATAGTCAATACACCGTGTACACTCTGCCTAAGCAAAGCATAATCGTATCCATGCAGCTTAGTGCTATGTGGTCAATTTGGTCCAGCTATTTGGTCTGGTGATTCACTGACATTCACAGAAGCAATTAAAGAGTGAGTACAAAGTCATCTGATAAAACTTCATTGTTCAAGAAAAGAATATTTGCATGCATCTGCATGCATGCGGCCACACTACTGCTGAAAAACATTGTTTTTGAAACTAACTTTTAAAAATCAAGCCAACTGCAGGAATCTTTGAAGAATTCCTTCTAATGTTGCATCTTGCTTGTCATGTGGCTACCTCTACAGAAAAGCACGCAAATCCCCTTGGTTGCACAATACACACTTGATTACCTGTATTCACTTCTCACTCTCAATTACTAGCAAAGATGTATGTAAAGGGTACTCCGTGTTCCTTTCTTTTCTAAGTCTTGTAAAATATAACAGCTCACATGCCGTGGTGCCATTATGCAATCACAATTTTTATATGAGAGCTTGTAAACTGTCTCTCAAACTTTTTTAAACTAGTTAACTTAAAAAAGAGATTTGACAGATTATACGATTTAGACATTATGCAAGCTGTAAAGTAGGTAACTCCCCCCATAACTGCTTATTAGATAGTTTATAAACTGTCAAGCTTATGTTTCTTTTTTCCTTTGGGACAAAAACAGAACACTGACAGTTAGTTTATAAGCTCCTAATAACGTGCAGGCTCCTAATAAAATACTGTTTAATGATAGTTTGTAAGTTGGTAAACTTTTTTTAAACATTCATAACCCCCTACAAGTTAGTTTCTTTTTGATCCACCCTACATACGGCACTGTTAGTACAGCCTGACTGGCTTTTCTCTTCTAATTAGACCTTAACCACCAAATTTATTTCAGTCCTATTGCTACTATTAAAATAATGGTCTATACCCCATGTATCTTTTACTATCATCAGTGACTGATCTAACAGTCTATCTTACTGTATTGCTGTATTAGCTGCCCATAGTGTGCAATGCATGTTTTATTTAGTACAGCTATTTCATTACCTACCGTATGTTGCACAATGTAATGGTTCATTTCTAGGATCATAGTTAATGTGGACCAGTGCATGCTTTTCTTTAATTAACAATTAAATTTAATTAACAAGTACTTGGACAGTATTGCCTTACAATGCCAAATTTGGGGAATCTTGTCAAAGAAAAGTAACTAAAATAATCCATGCCAAATGAAAAAAACTTATAAATAAAAATTGTTAGACCTCAATGTGTATTCACTGGAAGAATAAAAAGAAAGGAAGACAATGGATTCAGACTATTTCACACTCCAAAAGGCTTAAAAGAACTAATAAGTATTTATAACTAATCATACAGCCACAGTAATTGGCCTTAAGTAAAAGCTCTCAATGGAAGCAATGACAGTGTTACAAGGCAATATTGCTAGACAAAGAAGATTTTGAATCTTTTATAATTTGCTAACGATGCAAATAACCATAAAATAACACCCAGATATGAAAAAAGGAGTAGAAACACAAACCACGCAACAGCAGTTCATAGCATAATTGTGCAGTATTGTGGGATAATTCTAGGAAGATACTGGACTGAATGATCAGAGAGGGATCGGCACCTAACCAAGAGTTGTGCTGGAAACAAAAGTCAGGAAATCGGGGCAGATAAGTGGTGCTTTTCTCGCCAAATCATTTATAACTCTATGTTTTACTAACAAAAAATGATTATACTTGTTCACATATGTAACAGATATATTTAATAAGATAAATAATAAATCTAGCTTCATTACAAATGCTTAATATTTATGCAACTAGACACAAGAAAACTAAAACAGAAATACAGCATGCTGCTTGCCTATGTAATTCTGTATCAATACCTGCTGTGAACCCTGCAGAAATTATGTGCCCAGCAGGTAGCATACGCTTCAATGAAATTTAATAGCTTCTCCATATACTATTCATCATAGTAAACTCAAAGAAAAACAAAGCAAGCATCACAATTAGCAAGTAAAAATTACCTGAACCAAAACCTACTTTGAAAGGCAGAGCAGAATTATAGTTTTCTGGAATCTCCCAGGACAGCAGCACAGAAGTCTTCATTACTGCTTTGACATGGAAATTTTTTGCAAACACTGCTGGAAAATGAAGAGTGTGGGAATTAAGTGGATGCAAAATCAAATATGAAACACCTTCTTTCGCTCACTGGATTGTCATTCAACAAAGACAGCACAGAAGAACAGCATACCTGCTTAATGGAATTTTTCCTCAGCACTAAACAACTGATTTGCACAAATCCAGTTTAATGTAAGTCTGAACTAGTAATACATCCTTACCTGCAAAAAAAAAAAAAAAAAAAAAAAAACAACACTGCAGCTCTTACCTAAGGCTTGCCTGATTTTTTTGGACTACTGCCCAGTGCTGCCAGAACATGTCAAGACCTGGGTACTTTACCTTTTATCTCTGTCGAACATAAGTAAACGAAGGGGTGGTTGTCTTATTTATAGCTTCAAACCCCCCTGACCTCCAAAATCTGCCTTTTAATCAGAACAGACTGTAAGTAGACAAATCCTACCTTGATCCACAGGCAATGTTCTGAATTGGACACTTGGACTATATGGACCGGGCCCTTTACTTGTGCAAGCACGAACTTTAATATCATATGTAGTATCTGCTTTTAACCCACTCAGCATCATAGATGTTTCAGGTGGAACAATGGAGATCTCAATAGGATTGTTTGGATTATTGATATCCCTGTACAAGAGTGTATATTTAATGATGATCCCATTTTGTTCTGCTAGAACAGGTGGCTGCCAAATTAACTGCACCGATGATGAGGTAGTGCCATCAGCACGTATGTGTTGTGGGAATCCACTTGGTACGTCCTCAGGAATGACTATCTCCTTTACTATCTCCTCACCAAATCCTACTTTGTTTTTGGCAGAGAACCTGAAGACATAAGTTGCTCCTTTATGGATATCTGTAGCTGTGAAATGATCATCCCGATCAGAAAATTCCAGAGTGGAAAGCAGCTCTGAGTCCTTGCGGCCATATCTGAGACGATATCCTTGCAATGGTCCAAAGGTCTCTATAGGAGGATGCCACTGAACAAGAGCAGTGTTCATCTGAGTAGGACTCACCAAAAGTCGAGGTCTTCCGGGCACTGTAAAATAAATGCATTGTTATAACATCTAATGGCTAATGCATGAAGTTCAAAGCTATCAAAGCTATGGCATGTCAAGAATACTTATTTATATTTTATTACCAAGAATATTTATTTATGCTTTATAACACATATAGAATGCTATATAAACTTGCAATTATGAGCCTGTATAATGTAGGCATCTTAATGAAAAGAAAATAAGCTGCTCATATATGTGTTACATGTTGTGGCCATTAAAGTTCTGAAGA
The DNA here is from genome assembly GCF_019279795.1 of Protopterus annectens. Classification (NCBI taxonomy): domain Eukaryota; kingdom Metazoa; phylum Chordata; order Ceratodontiformes; family Protopteridae; genus Protopterus; species Protopterus annectens. The sequence goes on along the minus strand of NC_056728.1, from coordinate 805,647,702 downwards.
CCATAACTACAATTATCAATACTGCACACATAAAAGTGTGAATGAAGGGGAACATACACAAACTGATATATTCAGGTATGTTATTTCTAGTGCATTATTAGTACTTCAGTTGTAAGCTTTAGCAGTGATACAGTGATAAAATGTGACTCAGAGACATCAAAGAGTCACATTAAAGAAAAGCTCATTAAGGACACATTTACAAGTCAATGAATCAAACACTTAATGCAGTGTTTTCTTGTTTCCCCTCCCAAACTATGTAATGCTGTTGCACAGGCATCTACAGACAAACATACACATATTTAAACAAAGGTGGACATTCGCAAAGACACCCAGGCAGTCTCACACATACAGACACACACACAGACACACACACACAGACACACACACACACACACACACACACACACACACACACACACACACACACACACACACACACACACACACACACACACACACACAGTCTTACTGCACTAGCACTCCTGTTCTTGTCATTGACAGCAATGGGTGTGTAGATGTCCATTGCTTCACTTAATGAGTATCACTGTAGGAGCTATCTTAGACTTGATCTACAGCATTATTCAGATCACAGTGTAGGGACATGTCTAATTTACATTAGCTGTGCCCATGGACTGCTGCATTAATACACAAAGATATCCAGCAAAACCACTGTAGTGTTGTTTACTCAACCTTTAATAGTGCATTAGTGCTAAGGCAGTCTTTGAATTGGTCCATTATAACACCCAAAGCAATCCTGCTCGAAATAAGATTGCACATTGTGTTATATCTTTTTTGAGTAGCCCACTAAGTGCAAGACTGTCTTAGTTTAAATTTTTTTTCCTCACTCAGAAGTATAGCTATTTCAGAGTATATTTATATAATATACAGTGCATGGGTGTACAGGGACACAGCCCCTATGATAGATGGTGCAGGGTAAGGTATGGACCCTCTGCAAAATATACTATAAGAATTTAATAGCTGGTTTCAGAATTTACCATTTCTTCTTTGAAATACACTTTTTTTTTTATTTGTTCATTTTACTTTTGCTAACCATACAGGTGAGTCTGTCTTAACAAACCTTTTCAGTCTATTCATATTCGAACAAATCCATATTTACACTCTCCATTTTTAATTCCTTCCAAACAATTGTCTTCACATATTTTGTTCACTCTTACACATATCAAAAAAACATGTTCTGTTGTTTCAACTTCACCACAATAATTGTATATTCTTTCTTCTATTTTTTTACATGGCATATTCACTTTCACTGGCAATTTTTATTGATAATCTCCATAAGAAATCTTTACATTCAATACATTTTTTGTGCCTTTCTATTCAAATTTTTACAGATTTTTTTTTATTTCCTCTCCCATCTTTACCCATGGATAGAAACAGTGATACGTATTCATTATATTCAAATAACTGGTCTTTCTCTCATGATCTACCACCCTTATCTTTACTTTCCAGAGTATTATTTCATCTTGATACTCCTTTATTTCATCAGTCACGGCTCTCTTTCCCTTTTAAAATTGCTCATAATATGCCATATTTTTGTATTTTTCTTTCATTATTGCACTTATAAATAACCCATCTTCCTTTTTCATCCATCTCAAAACTTTATATAAATGGAATGGGGCTGTGTATACCACCAGATTTATCAATCTCAACCCTTCTTCTTCCTTAACATATAATACTCCTCTTTTTACTGGGTTTAATCTGGAGCACCTTATAAAATAAAGTACAATTGCCATTAATTATGTTTCACCATTTATAGGTATCATGAAAACATTTAAAAGATATGCAATTTTTGACAATAATACTGAATTTATTAAATAAACCTCCTTTTATATGACAATGTTTATGTTCTCCACAATAAACATATTCTTCTTAATGCATCCATCATTTCCTTTCATTGTTGTATCTTCATTTCCTCATTTCCAAATGTTATGCCAAATATTTGTATTTCCAAATGTTAAACTGGATATTCCCTATTTTATCTTTTACTCCAAAACCTGTACTCTTACCTCTATTTATACTTATGCCTATCACTCTCAAATACTTATTAAGTTGATAAATGCTTACTTCCATCCAATCTTTGTTCTTATTCATTAAAACAATATAATCTACAAATGAAAATGTAACTGGTATTCTAACAAACTCTATACTTCTATATTGCCTTTAATGATGTGTTCAGTTTACTGACAAATGAATTCATGACTAGTGCAAATAAAATACTACTTACTGGACATCCTTATCTTATACCACTCTTTATGTCTTTTTCTTGACTTACCCATCAATTCATAAATGCTCTTACTTTATTTTTTCATATGCTGTAACAAATATCTTTAACATCTTCTCACTTACATTATACTATTTGAATATATCTCATAAGATTTAATATTGTTTATTGTCAAATGCTTTATTCAAATCCTCTGACATGATTTTAACTTCTACTTTACTATTCATTGTATTATCTACAATTTATATTACTATAATTAACAACTCTTGGCTTCCTTTTCCCTTTTCTCAAATATCGTTTCTTCTAATATTTTATTTCATTTATTTTAAGCTTTTTCTATTATTTCTATAAAAATCATATAATGTGTTATTAAGTATTATTCACTTTCAATGTTTTAATCTTCTTTTTCCGTTTTTCCATACAAATTTCATAAATCTAACACATATTTCTTCTTGTCTGAAACCTTCTTCTAACCATTCATTTAACACTTTCACAAAATACACCTGTCAGTCTGATATATCTCTATAAATACAACATTCCATATCCATCTCTGTTGCAGATACATTTACCAGTTTTAATACATTATTAATTTCTTCCATTGGTATTTTTTTCCAATTCTTTATTCTGTCCTGTTAGTTGTTTAACTTTCCATTTTTTTCTTATTTTATATTATTTGAATGCTTTTTTTTATATACAATCTTTAACTACATTCATAATTTCTTACTGACTTTTTATACTTTCTCCTCTCTCATTTATTATTACCCTTATTATTTTTTATTTTCTTTTACTATACTACTCAAATATGGTGCCACCTCTTCCTATTTCCCTAGTAAAAATACTTTTGTTTAAACACTAGCTTTTTGACCTTCTCTTGATTCATCTCAAATAATTTTCTCTCTCTGTCAAAAAATTATTTCTTTCTAAATCTATATATGCATAATTACTAACTTCTTTATATTTCTTCTTTACCTCTTTTTTCTTTAAACTTTGCATTTCCAAATACATTTTTTATATTTATCTTTGAAACATATCTACCATAATGTCCAGTTTATTGCAAAATTCTCTTGTTCCTATATGATCTTTCCATAATTGTCTAATTACTTCTGTATGTTCTTTATCTAATTCTTTCTCATTTAGTCTTTTAATACCTTTCCTATTTTATATGTCGACTTCTTTCTTGAATCTCTATCCAAATTGCCAAATGATCCAAAAATCCTGCAAATGGTGTTCCTTCTTGTGCAATTTTCAAACCTTCTGAAACTACAAAGTGCCTCGTTAAATGTCTACTGTTTATTATACTGAATATATAACTTTCCACTTTTTATACGTTCTAATATTGTCTTAACATCACCACCCCATTTTTTCGTTTCTTAAATAACAATTAATATCACCCAATAACAACAGATGCATATTTACATGTACATAATTTAGCATCTTTTTAAACATATACTCGCTTTTGTTTTTGCTACATGTGCATATACTGCTATGATTCTATAAACCTGACCTTTCTATCTCATATCTACAATCATTACCCTGTCTATAAGTAGTACTGTAAAATCCAAAATTTCTATTGATTTTTTGCATAATGTTCCTATACCTGAAAATGTTTCATTTCCCATATTCCTTCCTATAATTTTTCTGTTTGTACATAGTCTTCTTCTGTTAATATTCTTGTATCTTCTAATACAATCAGATCCATATTAAGTGCTGCTCAACGTTCTAATACACCTATTTTTCTTTTAGCATTCTTTCTACTGTTCACATTTATTGCTAGAATTCTCAAATCGTAATTTATTAAATTTTACTTATATTCTTATTTCTTTTCTTTTTATCCACTTTCTTTTCTATTTTCTTTCATACCTAAACCCTTACATTTCCTCCTCCTATCTTTTTCCCTTTTCCAACAGAAGCTCTTCTTCCCTTTGCCACTCTCCAATTCATTTGTTCTTCCCCACTTATTTCTAACATTCTTTCATTTTCTTTTTTGCCTTCTTTCTTTTGTTCTACCGTTTCTCCTTCTTTTGCCCTATTATTGTCTAATATTGTTTGTACTTCTTGCCCTGGCCTTGATCTTTTTCTATTTTTTGCTCTTGTTTTATTTCTTAGTCAAGATCTTGTTCTTGGCTCACTACCTCCTTATGTTCTTCAATATTTTTCTTGCAATCTATCCACACAACCTGTTTTTTCACATTTAAAACATTTCAATTCACATCTTTTTGCATCATGACCCACTGACTACAATAAAACATTTCATTTTATTGCAGTTAATAAGTAAATGATCACCTTTTCTGCGAAAAACAAGTTTTTGTTGCCGCCATATTTCACTGCCCCTTTGTTACCAACTACATTTATCATACTTGGAATGTGGACTATAGTATCATTTTCATGCAACATTTCATCCCCAACCCCAAGTCCATATACTTTATTATCACAGATTTTAGTAATGTCCATCACTTTGTTACATACAGTCTTTAAGTAGTCTTTCAGTGTCTCTTTTTCAACTTCTGTTCAAAAATGAACATATACATTACTTTTTTGTCTCTCTGTTTAATGCTTGAATAACATATAAATTCCATGGGCTACAGTTTTTCTGTAACTTGTATAGTCCTAAAAACTTCTGCATATATTGTCCTGATTCAAATATAATATCACAAAAAGCATCTTTATTAATATGAATAAATGCCCTTACCTCTCATGGAGAAATACCCAATGGTGCTATTATATTCTAGTATATATATCATACATGTCCATTTCTTTTTCTTCTTTACAGTTTACTCTTTCTAAATGTTTCCTTTTTTTATTCTATCTTCTCCACTCTCATTTCTTCCTCTTTCATCATGACCTCATATGACTTCTTCTTCTCTTGCTTGATCACCTCCACTTTTCTGAATTCTATCCGGTATGTCTGCCCACAAAATTGCCGTTTCACTCTCTGGTTCACTTTGATTCAGTAGTTCTGCAATATAGCATCCCACAACCCTCCTAACTGAAGAGCTGTAATAATATATCCTTTCTGGCCATTGTTTTCATCCTTGAACAATTGTTGCTGAAAGATTAGTTCTGAATCCTGTGAAGGTTCAACCGCCTTCCCATTTTCATGAACACATACTGCCCACCTCTCAACACATGCTAACATGTTCCCTAAAGGCCTGCATGCCTTCATAAACACCAAGCTATTTGTATCGTCCTCCTGTGAGGGCTTGACTGCCCTCTCACCAAACAACTCTGGTTGCTTCTGTAAATCTGCTATCACCTCATTACTCAGCTCCTTAACTGGATGTAACTCCATAGCAATGTTTACATCTGCTATGATTCTTCCTGATATTCCAAGCTACCACTGCACCAGGAATGGAAGCAGGAAGTGTAGCAATGAAATGAAATCCCCATTGGCAAAGAGTGTGAGAAGTTCCCTGATGCCCTGGCCAAATTTCTAGTATAAATACCACTTCCAGTCATCCCTGAAAAGAGGCCATTAACAAAGAACAAATAAAAAATAAAACTAAAATAAATAAATGGTCTATCAACCTATTTAAGAAAGACAACCACAAAGCTTCCACATAAATACTCAAAAACTGTGTTGTGATAGGCAGACTATGGTTGTCATACATATTCCTTGGCAGGTGGTGATTGTTTTTTTTTTCTTTTGTTTGTTTTATTTTTTACATTGTGTGATAATTCTCATAAACAGTTCTCCTCTCTGAGTTATAATAAGATGTTGTAAACTATCAGCTGTTGATGACAATCTCCAATAGACAGAAAAAAAATACACACCTGCATACTTAGATGACACGGTTATACTGAGTAACAAATATGACTCCCATCTTTTGAAAAATCAAAAAAAGCACCACTCTCTTATGATCCTAGGCTGATGGCCATTCCAGCAAATGGGTCACTGGCCTGAAAAAGGTCTAGTGTCTCAAGTACATTGCAAGTAGGATCCTAGTGAAGCTGCAGGTAGAAAAGATGAATACCATCTATGAAAAAGGTTTAATTAGCGATCAAAACCCAAGAAGGGATCATCTTTGGTCTGGCCTGCTACTATCAGCAGGTTATTTTCTATTTTACCACTTTGGCCAACCCTATCACTGAAATGACTTGAAATATAATCCCTTCATCAGCTGAAATGGATTGACAAAACAGATATGGAATTTTCTTTGTTGAAAGTATACTCTGCATACATACTTTTGGTAAGATTCAACCTTATAAAGGAACATAGCTTCTAGAAGGATGCCTTAGATGATAACCAGAGGCAGTGCTGTCATAAATGATTGGAGATAAGTTGTTAAAGCTATGCAAAATAAGACTGCCTGTATTTGCTTTGAATTACTGTCACATAATTTCCCAGTGGTCATAGAGCACTGTTGAGTTACCTTCCCAACAAATGCATTAAACACATTTGTATGTGTTAGGGGCATATACCTTGTATAACCAAAATGTGGGAGGCCTACTTTCCAAGCCCACAATTTCTATGTATACCATGTCCAAGGCTGCATTAACTCAGAGTACAGGAAATTATTATTTTTAATTTAAATGCAAATATTCTTTCCTTCCCACATTAGTGCAACTTCAGAGGTTGCATGCTTAGAGGTAGGATGAGTGGGGACTTTGGCCAGTGAAGGATGTATGGGGCTTGTCAAACTAGATTTTAAATTTCTACTGTTAAACACTGAAGAAAGATAAACCAATAGTACACTATGGAAAATCAGTTCACCATTGGGAGATTTGGCAAAAGCAACTCTTGACTCCTTGTGTCTCTGTTGGATCACAAAATTAAAAGGATTGCCTTCTTCAAAGAGAGAAGGTACTACCCCTTTGTTACTCAAGAGAATGTACAGGGAAAGGTCTGTGTGTGTGACTAGTACCTTTCCCTTCTTAGAAAGGGGAAAATTGTAAAAAAAAACTGTGGAACTAAGTATGGAAACTCAGAGAAGGAAGGATATGTGATACTGTATTTGTATAAAGACACTGAACGCAGACTTCAACTCAGCAGCGACCAGAGAAAAAGCTACTGTTGTACTGAAATATTTCAGAGCTACAGTTATATGTTACATTCTCCTTACTGAGTGAAAGTTAGTCTTGCTTTAAGTTTTGTTTCTGACAAACTATATGGATAATAAAAGTTCTGAACTAAAAAGGTACCAAGGTACCAAGTTTATCACTGTGTGTGTGTGTGTGTGTGTGTGTGTGTGTGTGTGTGTGTGTGTGTGTGTGTGTGTGTGTGTGTGTGTGCGCACGTGTGTGTGCGTGTACGTGTGTGTGTGTGTGTTTGCAGAATTAATGTATGAAAATTACTGACTCCCTTATAAACAAACTAAAAGTAATACAAAAGCTGTAGTCCCTCCATTCTCAGAATGGCAGCACTCAAGCCTGTCTCCACAGTGTATAGGAATAAAGCCATGATCATGTGATAGGAAGAGTTCATGCCTGGCTAAGTCCTGTGACTGAAAGTCTTCATGCCTGGCTCAGTTTTGTGACTGTGAGTCTTCATGCCTGGCATAGGCCTGAGACTGGAAGTCTTCATACCTTGCTCTGTCCTGTGACTGGATGTCTTAATGCCTGGCTCTGTTCTGTGACTTTAGGTCTTCATGCCTGGCTCAGTCCTTTGACTGGAAGTCTTAATGTCTAACTCAGCTGTATTGAAAGTTTTCAAGCCTGGCTCAGTCCTGTGACTGGAAGTCTTCATGCCTGTCTCAGTAGCGTGACTGGAAGTCTTCGTGCCAGGCGCAGTCTTATGACTGGGAGTCTTCATGTCTGGCTCAACTTTGTGACTGGAAATCTTCATGCCTCATGCTGGGTTCAAACATTTGCATCTTACACACCATGAAGATGAGGCTGGTTGAACTGCTGAATGCAAAAAAATGACTAAGGAACCTTCTTCATGGGTATGAAGAGACAAAGTGTAAAGAAATGCAAATGACAATGAAAGAATAGTAACTTCTGTACTTGCACCAAGTATGAAACTGCATGGGAAGTGATATGAAGAAAGAAAAATCTAATATCTAAACAGATTTAAAAATTACATCATCCCAATGGAGTGGAAATAATGTAGCTAGAAAAAAACATTGGTCTGGAATTACACGGTTAAATTCCAACTAATTATACACAATATGACAAAGCTAAATCAACATATTTATTCCTCACAGTGAAATGAATTATGTAAAGTCATATACAAAGTAATCAACATGACTGTGTTAAAAATCTTTGCAAAAAAGCCTTGGATATTTTATGGAAGCATCTGTGATATATGGGATAGGCCTTCGGTGAAGCCATCCTTTTTTGGGGGTGCCAGAAAGAACCTTAAATAAAATGCTGTTTATCATTCTGGCAGATAGAGTGATTTAACTGATTTTTTTGCTTGGCAATTACTGAAGAAAAGGAAAGAGCACAAGTAATTGATATCTTGAAGTGCTTCAAGTCTGACCAATGACTGGAAGCAGGATGGGTTCTGCCCAGACCACTGCTTCATAATAAATGTATGTTACATCCTTTACCCAAGCTTCATTAGTCACTGTGAATCAGCACCCTGGGAAAAGTGAAAATCTATCCCCTAGGTGGCAAAGGAGCAGAAGTTACTCAGATGGTGGATTCTAATGTCACTGAAAATAGGGTGACTGTTTTTATTCTTAAGAACACTGCTGTTTGTTGCTGTTGTTTGACCACCAAAACGTGACACTTTCTCTCTTAGTGCTTGTTTTACCTTTACTACATACCCCTGTTTTATAAAAGGGGCAGTGGTAGAGCAGGAGAACCAGACTGGGATTAGGTAAACACAGACACAAGAATACCTTGAGGGAACAAATAAAATATGAGATTTCTCACTTAGGTTAACATGCTTGTCCCAGAGGTCACCAGTGTCTGCACCTAGGATGTGTCTTAAACTGGTGAGGTCATAACTTCATTCGACACTGTGCTCTTCCTTACACACACATTTATGCTGCCTCTCAAATCTGTCTATCCTCATGAGTTTACTGAGCTAAGTAATGAACTGCATGCTGCTTTGCTTTGTCATGTGTGACCATCACTTCTTCAAAAGTGTCATCCTTGAGTGGTTTAAAAGGTAAGCATAGCATCCCGATTACGATGTAATATACGCTGTGCAGATTTATTAAGTAAAAGTTGTGACATTGTCCCTATTTCTTGATGCAGTAAGCCTTTAAGGGCATGCAAGTAGTTTGAGACGTGAGTCTTAGCATAGTCAGAGGTTCTAGGACCTGTGAATAAAGGCTTAATGGTGAGGCAGCGGTGTGCGTGTGTGTGTGTGTGTGTGTGTGTGTGTGTGTGTGTGTGTGTGTGTGTGTGTGTGTGTGTGTGTCTGTGTGTGTGTGTGTGTGTCTGTCTGAGTGCTTGCATGTTTCTTAAGGTCTCTGTACCTCAGCCTCAAACACTAACTAATCAAGGCTCTTATACTGCTGATCTAACACAGCATCAGTAGTTAAGATGTGATGTCAGAATGTGGCAGAACTTCTGCCATGAGGACAAATTACTTGTTTTTCTTTCCTACTGGGTATGGAGAAGCTGCAAAAATGTATTTATGTCTACATAAAACTCTGCAGTGCATGTCTTTAACTGTCTGAGCCAGAGCAAAAAAATCTGCTTGAAAGATGGATATATAAAGTTGTTTGTTCAGACACTGTTTCCATACTTTTATAGTACAAAGTATTTTTTGTTACCAATTTGCTTAAAAGTAGAGTTAGGTGTCTATTCCCAATTTTTAGTTTTAGAAAAAAGATTTCTTCAATTTCTACCTTTTGATATAGACCGCTGAACCACCAAAGAATCTGCAAAGAAACCTGTCAGACAACTAGAAGTCCTGAACTGAATGTTTGAATTGTGTTACTGTGCAGATTGGGTGAAGATAGATGAAGGCTTCCAGCCTAGCCAGGTAGAATTTTGGAGATAATTCTGTCATCTGTAAATTATTAAGATAAACCACAGGCTTGTTGTCCTAAATGGTAAAAATAGTGTTACATGTGGAACTGGAAATAAATGTATCAACAGTGCACTCTACTGACCAAGTAAAGCAGGTTGTGACCCTTTGATGTTAAAACTCTGAGTCAGCAAGTCTAGAGTGAGGCATCCTGCCTATTGTTTTAATGCCAGAGTTAATGGCCAGAATTTGCATGCATAAATGTCCTTTATTGCTCTGGTTTCTGCCCAGAGGTGAATATAAATGTAGTTTCTGTTAGCCTGGGAACCCTTGGAAGTGTAAAGAATGATGTAATGTGAACCAGGAATGTGATTAAACAGAGAGAATCAGAGAGCATTAAGCATTTTTGTCTTGACCAGCCAACTCACCAGCACTGTCTTGCTCTATATGTAAGTTTATCTTAAACTTGTGTTTTCTCTTAGAATTAGCTAGAAACTAGAAAGATTAAATTGTTTTTTCTGTGATGTCAGAACTGTACTACTGAATTATTTTAAGTATTTCTCTGTGATCTCTAAACTCTTGACTAGTACTGTATAGTAAAAGTATTGTCTTGTGTTTTGACTATTTGTTATTAAATATTTTTAAACCCTTTCAACTGTGGCTGTTTTTGTAGAGATAATTTAAGCTCTTTAGAGTACTTGTATGCATTTGGTAAATTGTACAAAGCCACTTCAATAGCTTTAGTTCTGGGCTATACTACCAATTGGATAATAATATTGCACAGTAATAATTGGACACCCTTTTAAGGGCCTTTGACTAGCTGATAAATATTAGTGGGTGGTGGCAGCTGGTACTACCGTATAGTCTGGGAATAAGGGATACAGCTGGAGAACCTGTGCCAGCCTTCCCCAGGGGTGTATATGTGATTGTATAAACTCTTCTCAAAGTGTGTGTGTGTGTGTGTGTGTGTGTGTGTGTGTGTGTGTGTGTGTGTGTGTATGTGTGTGTGTGTGTCAGCTACTTGGGCATGGACACAAAGCACTGGTTGGACAGAAAGGGTGCTCACTAGGCTGAGATCTGGAACTTATAGCTGTGCCATTGTGGACTTTTATTGGGGATCCAGAGAGCAAGGAGCGAACAGCCACAGTGTGACTGTAATCTCTGTGTGCTCTTAAGCGAAATTGCACTTTACTGTGTGTATTTGTTATCCTTTCATCCTATATGAGACTCCCCTCACTGGTGTTAGTGGTGAGGATTGAGGCTCCTTGATTGCTGGGCCGGGGCACGGGTGTCACAATTACTGTGAGTGATCTCAGGATCAATGCAAAGAAAATCCAGTGTGCTATGTTTCTTCATACCATAGGAGAGGAAGCTATCAAGGCATTCAGCACATCTTCCTTGTAGGAAAAGATGAGAGGTAAACTGCAAGCACTGACAAGTAAATTCTGGGCATACTCTGAGCCATGGAAGAATGTCTCCTATACAGAGCAATTTTTATTAGAAGTCATAGCAGGCCTTAAACATCAGCAACTATTTAAGAACAATATTTAATATCATACCCTGATTTGGTGTCTTTTCTCCATTATTTTTGTCAGCCTCATCTCTGATTCTTGAACTAAGATTTCTTTTTAGAAAATATCCATGGTAGTTAATAATGAATTACAGAAATACAGCCAAAGAACTTTCTGTAAGTTATGTATAAGTGGGACAAAAGAGTATTAACCATGCCTTGAGCATTCTAGTTAATGTTGGTCCTAGGATAACAGGTTTTGTAACTATTATAATTTTTATTAATTGCTTTAAAAATTTACAATATTATGCACTGCTTATGTTTTAATATTCAACTTTCTGCTCAATTCTGTATTGAAAACAGTCTTTTTTGCCCAGACACACTTTTCCAGTAAACAAACACAAAAATATTAGTGTCCCACACTGTGACAGGTAGTGCTACACATTTTGGAGACAGAAGAATGGCAGCTATGCTGCTATTATCTGTGTGCTTGTGCATGCATTGCTGAAAACCGATATGAAACTGATTTTCATGACCATTACTTTATGTACTTCTTCCTTTGTAGAGATGGCCATCTGAAAAACACCTTAAGTAGCTAAAATTACTGGGTAGGGGGCTGTTGGTGGATGAGCATCACTAATCCTTTTGTCTCTTGCTCATTATTCTGGTTTTGCAAGACTAATGTTATTTGTGTGAAGCAGGCTGAAATACTCTGGCTGAAACAAAGTCTGTATGAAACAAAGGTGAAAAACCATACTGTGGTTATTATTATTATTAGGTGGTGCTACGTTTGGTATGGCTGATATGTTTTTGTGTGAAATAAAGCTGACATATATTAATTTTGCTATTTTTATATCATGATGAGGTTTCTGTGGTATACATAGTGATCAAAATGGCTATAGCAGCTGGATGAAATGAGGCTTTATGTGGATGAAAGTTACTGACCCATTTGTTATTTGCTCACTTTAAAGAGCAATCTGGGTTTGCAGAGGTAGTGTGCATTTATATGAAGTACGTTTGAATACTTTACAGTACCTACTGTTTGCTAGCATGGAACAAATTCAACATACATTACTATCCCTATAACTATTATTATTTTTTATACCGTAACTAAACATCTGATGTGTGTGCAGTCAGCAATGTTGCTATAATTGCTATGTATAGGGGCTGCCTGTGGATGAAAACACTGGTCTTGTTGTAATAAGCAAGTTAAACATTCATTAATATGTCTATAACAGACTAGACTGGATTTGTGTAAAGCAAGATGTAATGCTTTACTGTGGCAATTTTTACCCAAATCAGACATCTGAGGTGTAATGTTAATAAGAACATTGTAACTGACTATAGGTTACGGGCTGTATGTGGACAAAAGTAACCCAACCCTGCTGCTGTTTTATTACTGTTAGGCAGTTATTCATCAGGTGAGACAGCGTAATGTCACTCAATGTACAATATTTCTCACAATTAGTGCTAAACAACCACTCTTACATTTGCATGTGTGTATAGGGCAATGTATATAAGAGGAGCATGTTGACAATAATTCCTTTCACTTTCCATCAAAATCATATTTCAGTACTGTGCACAATAAATATCTGTCTTTCGTGGTATGCACAGAATATGTGTATGTGAAAGCAACTGATTTTTGTACAGTGACACAGCATGTAGCATTGCCATCTAACAGTGCTTAGCTCACTGTCTTAGTTTTTACCTGTGGCTTCTTGTGTGTGGAGTCTGCATGCCCTCCCTGTATCTAGATACTCTGGTTTTCCCCAACACTCTACAGACATGACATAAGTGAACTGGCATTCCTTCTGATTACATGTAGGTAAGTAGTGTGTGTGTGTGTGTGTGTGTGTGTGTGTGTGTGTGTGTGTGTGTGTGTGTGTGTGTGTGTGTGTGTGTGTGTGTGTGTGTGTGCATGAGGAAAGTAGGCTGCTCATGTCTGTATGTGAGGAAAATAGGCTGCTCGCACATGTGTGGGTGGCTGAGGGTGTACGTCAAGAAAGTGGGTTCTGTGTGCCAGTGAGTGTGTGTGTGTGTGTGTGTGTGTGTGTGTGTGTGTGTGTGTGTGTGTGTGTGTGTGTGTGTGTGTGTGTGTGCGTGTGTGTGTGTGTATATATCTGTGTGAACAATCTCCTGATTTTTATTTTTATCTGTGAACACACACAATGTTGGAATGAAAATAACTTAAATGCTTTGGTTAGAAGAAAAAAAAAACAGTTTCCATACCTTTAAAATATAAGGCATAAAATGCATCACAGAGCATCTTGACCAAACATCTTAACTTTCAGAGCTTCCAGGTGCCTGATGGCTGTCACATTTCAAGGTGTATAGGTAGATGTTGACACAGGCATAGTATCAGCCTCTGCCCTCATTCTCATCTAGCCAAAACTAGCCATGCTGAGAGGTATGCAAAAAAAAAAGGACACTATAGTTTATGTGTGGAGGTGGGGACAGTGCAGTAATTATTTTGTTAATTTTCCTCTCAGTCAAACCTCTACAGTGTGTACAAGCTATGTCTCCTCAGTTAGAAACAGAATAGTTTGTTATACAAGAAATTGTCCAAGAAGAGGCAGACTGTTAAGAGAATCTGACTTAACCATAGTAAAAAACATAGATATGAGTTGTGTGACTAAAGTCTACAGTTTAAATCTACAAAAAGTACAGTTGTGTACACTTACCATAAATGTAGATGTTCGAGTGTATTCACTGTTGCAGTCATCACATTTGGGTTATCTGCTTGCAGTAGCCTTCATTCGGCCTGATTATCAAAGTCTTGTGTCCTGCGTCGGTTGCTGTCTCATCTTCCATGACGTCAGGTAGTCAAGGGTATAAAGCATGCAGCCGACGCCATTGCATCAGTTTTTCTTGCCCCAGATGTCAGGTGCCCCCCTTAATGAGAAGCAATTATATGTATATGTATATATATATATATATATATATATATATATATATATATATATATATATGTATACATACAAGGTTATACCTCCACCAAAAAAGCAAATACACCAAAAAGCTTTTAAGTATAGTAATAGAGGTATAGCCAAGGAAGTCATCGGGCTGGAGGGAGGGTAACCAGGGCTGCAACAGTGAATACACTCGGACATCTACATTTATGGCAAGTGTACACAACTGTACTATGTTCTTCATGTTTCACTGTTGCAGTCATCACATTTGGGTAGATTCCCAAAGCTAAGGATGGGAGAGGAATTTAGATAGCATTAGGACCAGCTATAAGGCCCTGCAAGACTGCAGTGGCAAAGCCAGCTCCAGATTTAGAGAAAATTGGCAAATGGTAATGCTTGGTAAAATTATGTAAAGAACTCCAGGTAGCAGCTTCTAGGATGTCTCTGGTAGGGACACCTCTGCGAAAGGCTGTAGAGGTAGATGCAGCCCTGGTTTCATGGGGTCTAATCCCCTGTGGGATAGGTTTTCCATGGTGCTTACAACAGAAATGAATGCAATGGCCTATCCATTTTGAAATGGTCTGCTTTGAAATGGCCTTCCCCTCTGTCCCTGCAGCAAATGCCACCAGCAGTTGTTCAGATTTCTTTTGAAGTCTAGTCCTGTCCAAGTAAAATCTAAGTTGTCTGTGCACATCTAAGGAATGCAGTATCCGCTCCCCTTTGTTCTGTGTATTAGAAAAGAAGGTTGGCAAATGAATGGACTGATTAAGATACACACTGGATACCACCTTGGACATGAAAGAGGGATTGTCCTGAGGGACACCCTGTCCGCATGAAAGATGATGAAAGGCTCCACTACCATAAGGGCCTGTAATTCAGATACCCTTCTTGCTGAAGTGACTGCTAAAAGGAAAGCTGTTTTCCAAGAAAGGAATTTTAACTCTGCAGTTGCTGCTGGCTCAAAAGGGGGAAGAGTGAGTTTTTCCAATACAAAATTAAGGTCCCAGGCTGGATTTGGGGCTCTCCTGGTTGGTCTTAAGTTTTTGGCCCCTCTGAGGAACTGCTTGAGCACTGGGTGAGAAAAGAAGGGTGGTTCTGTGTTGTAATGAGCTGAAATGGCTGAGGCATGAATTTTGATGGAGGAAAAGGAAAGGCCCTTGTGAAGCATCTCAGTTAAGTATTGAAGAATCTGAGGTAAATTGGGCGCTGTTGTGGCCATCCCTTGAGTTTGTTTCCAGGCACAGAATCTTTTCCAATTTTCAGCATAAGATTTTCTAGTACTAGGCCTCCTTGCCTCCAAAATGACATCCAACACTTGTTTATTGAGGGATGGTAACAGGGATTAGATAATTAGCCAGGCTGCCAGATTCAGGGTTTGAAGCTGGGGGTGCAGAATCTGGCTCTCCTGCTGAGACAGCAGGGTAGGGGGTCTGAGGTAGGTGCCATGGGGCCAGCTGTGACACACTACGCAAGAGGGGGTTACCAGTGTTGGCGTGACCAGTCTGGTGCAATCAGTATCATCCTTGGTTTGTCCTGTTTGATCTTTAGTAGCACTTTGGAGAGGAGAGGCAGTGGAGGAAAGGCATAAACTGACAGATTTTTCCAGCTGAAGGACAGAGCATCCACTTTCCAAGCTTGTTTGTGGGGAGTCCTTGTGCAGAATTTGTCCAATTGGTAGTTCTGGGGGAGGCAAACAGGTCTATATCCGGGATCCCCCATTTGTTGATCAACATTTTGAAAATCTTTGGTTCCAGTTTCCACTCGTGTGGGTCCATGAGATTTCTGCTTAGTTCGTCTGCCAGTGTATTTAGTTTTCCTAGCAGGAATTGAGACTGTAGATGCACTTGGCAGCTCAAGGCTGTGTTCCACAGAGCCATGGCTAGTCTGCAGAGGGTGTAAGAATGGGTACCCCCCTGCTTATTTATGTACCACATAAACAGTGGTGTTGTCCATCTTTACCATTAATTGTCCTGGAAGAATGCGGACCGTGAAGGCTGTCCGAGCATTCTGTATATCTAACATTTCTTTTTGATTGATATGCAGGTGCATTTGACTTGGGTTCCATTTGCCCTGAATGCACTTCCCTGCCAGGTGAGCCCCCCATGCATAGTCTGATGCATCTGTTGTTAGGGTTTGGGCGGCAGGGGGTAGATTGAATGGTAGTACTTTGTTTTGGTGGCAGGCTTCTGCCCACCAAAGGAATTCTAACCATAGGCAAGGTATGATAGGAATCATTGCTTCTAGATCCTGAGAATGTTGACACCATAGGTTTTTTAGAAACCATTGTAATTTCCTCATATGCAGTCTTGCATATGGAATTAGTAGAATGCATGAGGCCATGAACCCCAAGGCATGCAGTATTTGCCTCGCAGATAGCAGGGGTTTGTGGCCACTAGTTCGAAGTAAGTTGTCAAATGAATTTGTTTCTCTGGCATGAGGCAAGCCATCTAGGAAGTCGTGTTCAAGCTTGCACCCAGGAATATAATTTGTTGACAGGGTACCAGATGTGATTTCTTTTTGTTTATGGTGTACCCCAGACAAGTTAACACATTCTGTACAAATGCCAGATGATTCAGAAGTATGTCCTGGCTTTCTGCCTGAATTAGACAATCATCCAGGTATGGGTATATTTGAATATTTCTTTGCCTGCAAAATGCAATGACTGAAGCTAGGCATTTTGTGAATACCCTGGACGCAGTAGATAAGCCAAAGGGCAGTGCAGAGAACTGATAGTGCATGCAACCTGTTTTGAAGCATAGGTATTTTCTGCAAGATTCCCAGATTGGGATGTGCAGGTAGGCTTCCTTTAAATCCAGTGTTGCCAACCAGGCATCTTTGCCTATCATGGGAAGCAGCTGGTGAAGAGTTAGCATCTTGAATTTTGGAATCACCAAAAAGGTGTTTAGGATAGAGAGGTCCAGGATAGGACACCATGAGTTTTTTTTTCTGGGTACCAGAAAAAGTCTTGAGGAGAAACCTTGTCCCTTTTCCTCTTCTGGTAGTCCCTTTTCCTCTTCTGGTACAGTCTGAATAGTCTTTAATCTTAAGAGAGAGAGAGTACTTCCTTTTGAGCCTCCATCCACTGATTTGGGGGTAGATCTTTCCAACCATTTGGGGTTGGTAGCATGTAGAAGTGAAATCTGTATCCTTGGGAAACTATGTTTAAAACCCATTTGTCCTGGGTAATGAGTTCCCAGTTTTTTGCTTGCAGAGCAATCTTTCCCCCTAAAGGAGCAGTCAGTTGAGAAGTGCATGGAAGTTTTAAAGTTAAGTCATTGAGACAGCTTAACATAAGGGGGAGTCTTACTTCTCCCTGATTTGGAAGTGGGAGCCTCCCACTGCTTAGTCCTGTGCGTACCCTGGGACTGAAGCCTGGGTATTCTGCTGATTCTGGGTTTGAACTGAGAAGGCCTACAAGAGGCAGGAAAGGACCATTTTTTGAGGGCCAATGCCTACTAAATCTAGGAGGCTGCACTTGTAAGAAATCTTTTAACAGTTTGCATAGATTTAGCTTTTTCCTCCATCTTTTTAAGAATGTCTTCTGCTTTTTCGCTAAACAGGTGATCCTGATTTAAGGGAGCACCCAGCAACTTAGTTTTAACATGGTCTGGCAAAGATTGCTCCATAAGCCAAGCATGCCTTCTAAGTACAGACCCGGTGACAGCAGTCCTGCAAGATGCCTCTAATGAATCAAAACCACATTGCAAAGTATGTTTGCCAACCTGTACAGCAGAATGCATTAAATCCTGTAAATCCTTATTCTCAGCACAATCAGGAATCAACATAATTTTCTCTTTAAGCAATCCAATAATATGCTGCTACTTTAACATATGAAACTGGCAATTTAAGGCCCTGATGGCCAAGGTTGCAGAGGTGTATACCTTCTTACCCCATATATCCAGGGCCCTGGAATCTCTATCAGAGGGGGTAGGATATTTGGCAGTAGTAGCCTTAATGCCCTTGGGTCCCTGTGAAATGGTCTCAGGGTCCACAGTAGGATTTTTAAAAAGGAATTTATGAGAATCAGGAATTCTGTAATATCTATCAGGTTTTCTGGGAGCAGGAGGTAAAGCGTCAGGGGCCAAGCTAGATTCCAAAAAGGCATTGTCAACAATGTCCAGCACAGGAGGGATAGCTAAAGGCCTGTGTTGGGGCAGGAGTAAGAAATCTCTAAGCCTATTTTTAGAATCAAAGTAATCCTGACTTTCCCAGTGAAAATGTTCCCTACCAGTATGCAAGGTTTCACCAAAAGAAAAATCTCCTGGGGGTGAAGCAGAGGCAATAGAGTCCTCTGCATCAGAATCCTCATAGGTAGATAAGGGTAAATCCTGGTCATCAGAGGAGACAGAAATTTCAGAATCCTGGTCAGAAGAATCATAAGCAAATTCAGACCTAGGTGTCTTAGGTTGGCTTCCCCTGATTAAAGTAATAAAATCTTCAGTCATTCTTATCATTTGTTTTTTTAGACATAGAGGCCTGACCATGTGGTCTGGGCGTTGGTTTCCTAGGTATGGTTCGAGTTTTAGGCCTAGAAAAAGAAGATGGCATTGGTTTAATATGCAAGTCAGTAGGCCTGAATACACCCTCAGAAGCCAGTGCCTGCACAGCAGCTCCGGACCCATCCAAGGTAGAGACATCTGCAGGTTCCGCAGTTGAAGCATCTCACGGCATACCGGACTCCAAATGGGTCTCAGTAGAGGCCTGCAAATCTGAAGTAGCGGGTATCAGGGGCTGCGAAAGCACCTCACTGAGTACCTGCGAACTGGTGGCTAGCTTAGGAGAAGCGTCGTTGGCAGCTTTGGACCTGTACGGCCTGTCTCTGTCTTTATCTTTGCGTTTTTTCGGAATGTAGGTAGTCGGGTAGCTTACTAAAGACATATCTGGATAATTGAACCGAGTACCAAAATATTTAGAAGTGAAAATGTACCGATGACGAATAGTTCGTGGTTTAAATAAGGCACAAAACTGACAGCGAGGTACGTCGTGGTCAGGGCCTAGGCAAGGAATTCAGTACGAATTAAAATCTTTATGAGGTATTTTCTTTCCACAAGAAATACAATTACTGACTTTTACTGACATTGGTTTAGAGCAAGAAAAAGTTTCCCCAACGGGGTAATTAGCTTTAGTTGAAGACTTCGGTTCTGAAACTTGAAAACGAAAATTTCAGGAGGCGGCCGACTGGCACTTGCGAACTGCTTCTGCTTTGGGCACCGCACGGCAAGAAAGACTGATGTAATGGCGTCGGCTGCATGCTTTATATCCCTGACTACCTGACGTCATGGAAGATGAGACAGCAACCGACGCAGGACCCAAGACTTTGATAATCAGACCGACTGAGGGCTACTGCAAGCAGATAACCCAAATGTGATGACTGCAACAGTGAAACACGAAAAACATCTGACAATGTGTGTGAAAATTAAAATGAAACAAAGCCCAGAAGTAGAAAGATAAATCAAATAAAGAAAAAGTTGTCAAGAGGTCTTCCATTTCAGCATCAAAAATGGCACGTAGTAACAAAGCAGTAGAAAGAAACAATACCCAGTGTAGTCATTGTGGCTATAGGCAGGATAGAAAATAATGGAAAACTTGAAAACAAGGTTTTATAACTTATATAAATGTTAACTGGATTTCTGTCCTTTATATAAGCAGCTGATTTGTCCTAAGACCATTTGACAGGTTTGCACCCCATGAATTAGAACATCCCTCGATTTTGTGAAAGGGAGGAATTCTCTTCTCTTGAATCCCTATACCTCTTCTAAGTAAACCGACTTCAAGAATGTACCACTTGTGAGAAGGGGAGTAAATGCAATGAAACTGCTTTTTCAATGATGCAGCTCCCCATTAATCATTTTGTTCCAATATGTTTTAAATATAAGCTGCAAAAGTGGTAGTTTTGCTTGTGATTTAAGCCACACAGCACTACTCATACCTGATGACTGCATTAACTCTGAGATCACCCAACTTCTGGGTAAAAGAATAGCCGCTCACTGTCAAGATTCAGCAATCCTGAATTATTACTGTGGGGAGCTTTCATGCTCCTGATCCTCAAAGTTTTGTCTGTAATGTTAAGAGTCTGTTTGGTGCAACTGCATGCATCATATGTACTCACATAAAAAAATGAAAAATGTCAACCAGTTTAGCTAAAGGGTTCACTAACCTACTTATGTACTGCAATTAGCACTTGATTTTGCTTAGGAATTCAAATCAGTTTCTTTTTAATATTCAAAGCAACTTATGCTCATTCTATGTTTAGTAAGAAATACCAAGAAGAGGTTAGAAGTAGGGCAACAATGACTACTGTCACATACCTTGTGTATTTAAATGAGACACTGAGGCTGCATATGCTTTCAAGACATTTATTATACATACACACATCAGGAGCTGTAACTTGTACATATACTTTGTACTTCATATGCTTACTGACTGACTTCCTACTTCTAACACACACACACACACACACACACACACACACACACACGTGCATCTCCATTCAAGCTTACATTTATACTGACTGACTACACAAAATGGCACTGATCTCGCACGTGCTCAATAACTTATATGCACATGCTGTCTAGCTACAGTGACTGACTAGGTTCAATATACACACTGATCTACAACTACCACCAAGGTTTCCTTATGACTTGAAAAGCACCTCTGCTATACTCAACATTTAAATAACATCATGTCTATACAGGCTAAACGAGTCATATGAAATGACGGTCAGTGGAAAAGCAGAGCTCAAAATTACTTTACTCTCTCTGGGGGCACTTTTAGTTCAGATAACTGTTGAGATGACTCCTGAGTTCAATGATATTTTTCTGTGCTTCTTCAAAGTTCATTGGCTAATGCCCCATTTCTCCAATTCCATTCCTTCTACATAGCTCTCTATAGTAGATAATACTGAAGTCCCAAATATGCAACACTAATAAAAGAGAAACTAAAATTCTAAACAGGCATAAAGCTGAATTCCACAAATCACTTTAAAGTGCACTATTTCATCCCGCGGTAGTGGTGCTGCGGTAGCATTGTCACCTCACAGCAAGACGGTGTCCCGTTCGATTCCCAGCTAGAGTGTCTTCTGTGTGGAGGCATGCGTGAATGAGTGTGCCTTCGTTGAAGGTTTTGCGTCAGGGCTGGTAACTCGGCACGTAAAAATCCACTACCAAACGTTAGCAGACCGGCGTTCCGCTGTGGCAACCCCTAACCGGGATAAGCTGAAAGACACAACAACTTTAAAGTGCACTATTTCACGGAAAATTTAGTCAGTAAGTCTGAAATAAATACTTTACTGAAGGTGTCATACACCTCTTCACAGTCCCACTAATTCACAAAACTTAGCAGGTTGTTCAAACTCAAAGTTAGAAAATGTAAATAGTGCTATGTCTGGAGAGCAACTTAAACAAGGGCTGCAGGGGTTTTATACAGGCAAAACAGCTACAGTTTTAGGTGCAACTCTAAATATAAAAAAAAATCACCTAGACGAACCAAGGAGGGAAACTCAAATGCAGCTTTTCTAAGACATTATATTATAGGAAATCAAGCCTTGTACCCCCCTCCCCAATGAAACCCAATTCTACTGCCCTCCTCCCTCTGTATTTACATATTCTAACTCTGAAGTTGCACAGCCATGTATAAAGGAGAAGCATCCTTTTAAGAATTTATTTGGGGGTTCTTCTGCAAGGCTTGCCCAGACAGAAAGTACAGTTGTGTACACTTACCATAAATTACCATAAATGTAGATGTTCGAGTGTATTCACTGTTGCAGTCATTACATTTGGGTAATCCTGCTGGCAGGTTGCCCTCAGCCAGCCTGAGTTCCAAAGTCTTGGGTCCTGCGTCGGCTGCTGTCAACCCTTCCCTGACATCAGGTCATCAAGGGTATAAAAGAAGCAGCCGACGCCATTTTCTTCAGTTTTTCTTGTCCCAGATGTCAGGTGCCCCTTAAAAGGGTAGGCTTATTTTTTTTATATATATATATATATATATATATATATATATACATATACAAATCAGTAAATGCACCAATATAAATTTTACCTTCAACTATAAGCAAATACACCACATAGGTTGTATAAATCAGAGAAGGAAAGATAAGATCCACAGAAAAAAGGGGGATGGCAGGTGGGTAACATAGACTGCAACAGTGAATACACTCGAACATCTACATTTATGGTAAGTGTACACAACTGTACTATGTTCTTCGTGTTTCACTTTTGCAGTCATTACATTTGGGTAGAGTCCCAAAGCTATGGTTGGGAGGCTGGAGCTAAACAGCATTAGGAGCGGCTATGAGGCCCTGCAGAACTGCAGTGGCAAAGCTTGCCCTGGATTTAGAGTAGAATGACAGATGATAATGGTTTGTAAAGATGTGCATTGAACTCCAAGTAGCCGCCTCTAAAACGTCTCTGGTTGGTACTCCCCTGAGAAAGGCTGCTGAAGTGGCTGCAGCTCTGGTGGAATGTGGTCTAATGCCCTTACATGGCTTGCCATGGTGTGAATAGCATAAATGAATGCAGTGGCCTATCCACTTTGAGAGAGTCTGCTTTGAGATAGCCTTTCCTTGTGATCCTGCAGCATATGCCACTAGTAATTGCTCTGTCTTCCTGACAGTTTTGGTTCTGTCCAAGTAGAATCTAAGCTGTCTGTGTACGTCCAAAGAGTACAGAATTCTCTCCCCCTTGTTCTGTGGATTTGGATAAAAAGTTGGCAGATGAATAGTTTGGTTAAGAGCCACACTGGACACCACTTTAGGCATAAATGTTGGGTTTGTTCTCAGAGAGACCCTGTCTGGATAAAAAAATGGTAAAACGTTAAACAGCCATGAGCACCTGTAGCTCTGAAACTCGTCTTGCAGAAGTAATTGCTAGGAGCATATCTGTTTTCCAAGATAAAAACTTTATACCAGCAGTAGTAGCTGGCTCAAAAGGAGGCAGGGTGAGCTTTTCCAAGACATAGTTGAGGTCCCATGCAGGTATTGGTGATCTCCTTGGAGGCCTTAAATTTTTGGCTCCTCTGAGGTACTGCTTTAATAAAGGATGAGAAAAAATTGGTGGCTCTGTATTGTAATGAGCCGAAATGGCAGAGGCATGAATTTTAATTGATGAAAAGGATAGGCCTTTGTCCAGCATCTCAGTTAAGTATTGCAAAATCTGATGAATATTTGGTACAGTTGTATCAGTTCCTTGTGCCTGGTTCCAAGCACAGAATCTCTTTCATTTTCCAGCATAAGACTTTCTTGTACTAGGCCTTCTGGCTTCCAGAATGACATCCATCACAGCTTTGCTGAGAGGTGTTTTTTGTATGACTACATTATCCGCCATGCTGCCAGGTTTAATGTCCTGAGTTGGCTGTGCAGGATCTGATTGTTTTGCTGGGACAGTAGATGAGGTAATTAAGGTAAGGTCCAAGCTGGGTACCAGTACTGGCGGGGCCAGTCTGGGGCAATCAGTATCATCTTTGGTTTCTACTGTCTGACATTTAGGAGTACCTTGGGGAGGAGAGGCAGTGGAGGGAAGGCATATACTGATAGGTTTTTCCAGCTGAAAGATAGGGCATCCACTTTCCATGCTTATCTGTGATAAATCCTTGTGCAGAATCTTTTTAGTTGGTAGTTGTGAGGGGAGCCAAATAGATCTATGTCCGGGCATCCCCATTTCCTTGTTATCATGCTGAAGACTTGTGGATCCAGCTTCCACTCATGGGGATCCATGAGGTTTCTGCTTAGTTCGTCTGCCAGAGTATTTTCCTTTCCTGGCAGGAATTGTGCATGCAGATGTACTTGGTAAGTCAAAGCTGTGTCCCACAATGTCATGGCTAGTCTGCAAAGGGGGTAAGAATGTATGCCCACCTGCTTGTTTATACACCACATGACCATGGTGTTGTCTGTCTTTATCAGTAGCTGTCCCGGATGGAGTAGGTCTTTGAAGGCTGTCAGGGCATTTTGAACAGCTAGCATCTCTTTTTGATTGATATGTAGATGCATTTGGTTTGAGGTCCATGTGCCCTGAATGCATCTTTCTGCCATGTGGGGCCCCAGGCATAATCTGATGCATCCATTGTTAGTGTCTGCCTGGCTGGGGGTAATGTGAATGGCTGTCCCTTGTTTTGGTGACAAGCCTTTGCCCACCATCAAAACTCCTGTTGCAGGCAGGGAATGAGAGTAATCATTGTTTCCAGGCTGTGGCAATGTTGAGTCCAAACACTTTTTAGGTACCATTGAAATTTCCTCATATGCAGTCTTGCATACTGAATTAGTAGGATGCAAAATGCCATGAAGCCCAAAGCCTGCAGAGTTTTTCTTGCAGATAACTGGGCCTTTGTTGCCAACATTGTGAAATAGGTAGTCAGTTGCCTTTGTTTGTCTGGTGTGAGATAAACCATCTGGGCAGTTGTATTCAAGCTTGCACCCAGGAATGTTATATCTTGAGAGGGTACTAGTTTTGATTTCTTTTCATTGACTGTGTACCCTAGGCATGTTAGAAGTCTTTTCACAAATGCCAGATGTTGAAGAAGAATGTCCTTGTTCTTTGCTTGAATTAGACAGTCGTCCAAGTAAGGGTATATTTGTATTCCTCTTTGTCTGCAGAATGCAATTACTGGTGCCAGGCACTTTGTAAAGACCCTGGGCACAGTAGATAAACCAAAGGGCAGTGCAGAGAATTGGTAATGTATTGCACAAGCCTTGAATCTGAGGTGTCTTCTGCACGATTGTCTGATTGGAACATACAGGTATGCCTCTTTTAGGTCTAAAGTCACAAGCCAAGCGTTCTTGCCCAGCGTGGGCAGAAGCTGCTGCAAAGTCAACATTTTGAATTTCCGAATATCCAGGAATGTGTTCAGAATAGATAGGTCCAGTATAGGCCTCCAGGCCTTGTCCTTTCTGGGTACCAAGAACAGTCTTGAGTAAAATCCTTGTTCCCGCTCTTGCTCTGGTACTTGCTGAATGGCCCCCATGTCCATGAGGGATGAAACTTGTTTTTCTGCCTCTGCCCATTGATTTTCTGGCAGATCTGACCAGCCATTTGCCTTTGGCAGAGTATGGAAATGGAATTTGTAGCCTTGTAACACTATATTTAGAACCCATTTGTCCTGGGTTATAATGTGCCACTTTTGTGCAAAAAGTGCTAATTTTCCCCCTAAGGGTGCTGCCAGAAGATAAGTGCTTGGTGCAGGCAGGGGAAAGTCATTGGGACTGCTTTCTGTACGTTTGTGCTTTATCTTCTCCTGCTTTGGAGGTAGAAGCAATCCATTGTTTTCACCTATAAGAACCTTGTGCCTGGGATCTGCCCCTTGGGCATCTGGATCTGCCCCTTTGAGGTCTGTCTGACACAGGAAAGGACCGATTTTTTGTAGGCCAGTGTCTACTAAACATAGGTGGCTGTACTTGTAAAAACTCTTTAACAGTTTGCATAGATTTAGCTTTGTATTCCATTTTCTTTAACACCTCTTCTGCCTTAGCACCAAACAAAGTATCATGTTGTAAAGGTGCACCTAGTAACTTAACTTTAACATGATCAGGCAGAATTTGTTCCTTTAACCAAGCATGCCTCCTAATTACAGAACATGTAACTGCGGCCCTGCAGGAGGCCTCCAAAGAATCAAAACCACATTCTAAAGTATGCTTTCCAGCTTGTTCAGCTGCATGCAATAAATCCTGCATTTCCTTGTTTTCAGCACATTCAGAATTTAACATCATATTCTGTTTAAGCAATCCCATGAGATGTTGCTGATACTTGAGCATATGAAACTGACAGTTTAAGGCCCTTATAGCCAAAGTTGCAGATATGTAAACCTTTTTTTCCCCATCTATCCAGTGCCCTTGAATCTCTGTCAGAGGGGGGGTTGGGTTTTTTGCTGTCGAGGCCTTAACTTCCTTGGGACCCTGTGAAATAGTTTCTGGGTCAGCAGCAGGGTTTTTAAAAAGAAATTTGTGTGAGTCAGGAACCCTGTAGTATCTGTTAGGCTTAGCAGGAGCTGGAGGTAAGGAGTCAGGGGGGTCAAACTAGACTCTGAAAACACATCATCTACAATGTCTAACACAGGGGGAATGGCTAGAGGCCTGTGCTGTGGTAGTAAAAGGAAATCCCTGAGCCTCTTTTTAGATTCTGAAAAATCTTGGCTTTCCCAGTGAAAATGCTCCCTCATGGTATACAAGGTTTCTCCAAAGGAATAATCCTCAGGAGGGGATGCTGAAGGTATAGATTCTTCAGCATCAGAATCTTCATAGGCGGGTAAAGAATATCCCTGATCAGAAGAGGAATCAGAAGAAATAGAAACCTGATCTGAAGATTCATAGTCAGTCTCTTGCCTAGGCCTTTATCAGGAGGGGGATGAGAACCCCTGATCAAGGTAATCAGGTCTTCGGCCATCTTGATCATCTGTTTTTTGGGCATAGAGGTCTGTACACATGGCTCATGAGTTTGTTTCTTTGCTTTAGAAGTTGCTTTAGTCTTTGTCTTTGAAGCTGAAGTCATTTTAATGTAAAGATGTTGTGGTCTAAATACACCCTCAGAAGCCGGTACCTGCTCAGCGGCTCTGGACCCATCTGAAGGATTAGCGTCTGAGGCTCCAATACTTTAAGTATCCAGCGGCATGGCCGGCTCCACGTGGGAGTCGGTAGCGGCCTGCGACTCTAAAGTAGTGGGTGTCAGGGGCTGCAAAAGCGCCTCACTGAGAAATGGCGTACCAGCGGCTGGCTTAGGAGAAGCTTTGTCGTCGGTTTTGGGCCTCGGTTGCTTTTCTCTATCCTTTTCTTTGCGTTTTTTGTAAACTCCTGTAGTCGGATGGCTATCAGATGACATTTTAGGATAATTAAACCTGCTACCAAAATACTTTAAAGCAAAAGCCGACGCAGAACTCAAGACTTCGGAATTCAGGCCGGCTGAGGGCAACCTGCCAGCAGGATTACCCAAATGTAATGACTGCAACAGTGAAACACGAAGAACATCTACATAGAGGAGAACATGCAGTGCAATAACAATTTTATGGCTGCAATACTTTTGGAAGATTCCACTTTATGCTATTTTGGGATTTTAGTTTGATCATTTTAAATTCTACATAGTTGCAATCATTTTAATCTGTATCACTCTATTTTACATAGATCTATTCATCATCAACATCTCTTCAGTTCCAACATTTTCCCACCAAATGTTACTTTACTTTTTATTTTTATTTAACATTTGTTTACCGGGAAAGTCCAACTTGAAACAAAGCCAATTTTCAGAGTAGACACGGGGAGAAAAGCTCCAGATGCATGTCTTTGTGACGTGGGAGGAAAACAGAGCACCCGGAGGAAACCCACACGAACACAGGGAGGACATGCAGACTCTGCACAGAAGGCACCCCATCTGAAAATCGAAGAATCAAACTGGAGAACCTCTTGCTGTGAGGTGAAAACACTATCACTGCACCACTGCGCCATCTGTTTACTTATCTTTTTCTTTTAATTTATTTTACTATTCATGACCCATGAACGCCCACCCACAAAATAAAGTTCTGTTTTCAGGCAGGGGTGACATATATGCATATGAGATCTGTATGTAGGCAGAGGTTGTGATGCAAACAGGATCAAGTTTATTTGCAGCTTATTACCTTAACCCAAGATATATTGCTGGCCATTGACACAACTGTGGTTCATCTTCTCTTAAAGCAGATGTCATGAATGTATCTTGAGATATATGATCAGAAAAGTTAAAATGCTCTCCCTCTCTTTTTCAGTTCACCATATCAGTAAAACACACCAACACTTTACTTTGCTTGACTGGCATTGTTGGTTTATCTAAAGAGCTACTCATGCCACAC
Organism: Protopterus annectens; assembly: GCF_019279795.1. Taxonomy (NCBI): domain Eukaryota; kingdom Metazoa; phylum Chordata; order Ceratodontiformes; family Protopteridae; genus Protopterus; species Protopterus annectens. The sequence goes on along the minus strand of NC_056728.1, from coordinate 805,619,377 downwards.
TTGAATGTTCAAACGACCTTCTTATTATCAATTGCGCTATACCCTCCAGCAAAACAAACAATATCAAGCATATGCAGATTAAAACTGTTAATCCATAACACCTTGTCTTCTGTGTGCACACACTGTAAAACAGCACAATTTCACTGAAGCCCATCTTTCATTGTTACTTTAAACTTATTTACCTGACATTACAACTATTTACTGTTATTTTTCTCAGCTGGATAATTGCACATGAAACCTATACTCCATGTGCGTTTTGGCAGATAAATTATATTGGATATATAAAAGGTACATATTTGATTATAAACTTGATTGTTATTGACCACTGACAAATGATGCATTCTCATTTGAAAGCCAGTACACTTAAGGCAGGGTAGCTGTAAATCTAAGCTTCAATCCATTACCTCTTCTGGTGTATGGCAATCAATAATTCAGTCATTACATGTGAGTACATGCAGAGTTCGATGAGGACTAGCTAGTACAACATTCCTTACCTGCCCCTTTTGTGATGACAAGTCTTGGCTTGCTGCGCGCTCCGTCTCCCTTTGTGGTATAAGCTGTCACTGTTACAGAATATGTGGTTTCAGGAAGCAGCCCAGAAATAATCATTTGCTGCAATGCAGAGAGAAAACAAATGGGGTGCTGTGAGCTGGCAGGGTGACCTCAAGTCTTCTAGGTACAGCAGGACCGCATATACATAACTGACACAGTCAAAGCAAGAAAATGCAACAGTCTGATGCAAAAGCAGGATAAAAATCTGTATATATGCTCTGGAAAAGCTGCACGTCTCAGCTTTAGATACTTTTTTAACTGAAGGCAGTTAGCAACACCAAACTAATGGGGACTGCAGCACAGCTGCAAACAAGTTTGGTTGTAAATGTCGACCTTTTGGAAACCACTGCAGCATTACTACAATTAGAAAATAGATAATGAAACATGGGATAAGCAGAAGCACGGCATACTATCATTTATTTAAGTCATGTTTCTTACAAACAAATGGAATGATCATGAAAAAAGTCACAACTTTCTAGCATAATGATTAAAGTTTTTCCCTTTTTTGACAGTGCTGTTGTTGGGAATCATGCGTAAGGAGCTATGTAGTCTGCACAGGCTTATCTGCTATATGATCATAGCATCTCTGGTCAAACAGCTGTATAGTGAATGACAGTGAAATAATTCTGGACATAGTTATCCACATCCATCCACAGCCCCTATTCCTATTTTTCCTCATGGGGGTCAGGGTGTCAATTCATGTAAGTATACAGTGTTGAGTACAGCATAGGAGAGTGTACCCTGCCCTACATTACCAAGAGGTACAGACGGTGCTAACAAATGGGCAGCATGAATCTTCCAATAAGCTGACAGAGTCCTTACACAGTATATCTAAATTGGATCCATAACAGTCACCTAATGCCCTCTCACTGCATGCCTCACTCAAGCCTAACAGCCACCAGAGGCACTTTTTTTGCATGTCTCACTTAAGTCTAACATCTGAGGCTCTGTCCCTGAAAATCTCCATTAAGCCTGTCACCTAAGGCACTTTCACTGCATACCTCACTTAAGCCTAACAGTCACCAAAGGCCCTCTCATGGCATGCCTCACTTAAGCCTAACAGTCACTTGAGGCCCTCTCACTGTATGCCTCATTTAAGCCTACAGTCACCTCAGGCATGATCTGAATTAAACCTAGGCTGAACACCTTCAGCATTCTCACTGTACCAAAGTGCACTTAAATGGAGAGTTGCATCTTATCAATAAGTACTCTTATCTTGATGTAGCATACTCTTCATACCCCTCTTCAGTACACTTCCTTCCTCCTTGATAACATCATCCCTGGTTCTGAGGGTCATCCTCACCTGAAGGAAATTCCTGCAGTGGGTACAAACCCAAATCATAATTCCTGTTATGTACAACAATGAAAATAGGATTGTTAAGCGACGGTTCAAATAACATCAACTTCATTAAAAATATTTGGCCAAAAGTACCATCTCAGGTGGCATGCACAGATAAATCATGGATTACATCCAGGTCATCTGGGTTCAATTAGCAACTCTGGCAATTGACAGACATGGCAGGAGGGGATAAGCCTGACAATCCTTGGGGAAAGAGGTGTAGCAGAGCTGATCACAGAATGCCTCAATTCCCTTAGAGGAGAGCTTAGGATGCAAAAGGTATGGTCTTGGGTAGAAGTGAGGTATGCCAACTTATTGATGGGGAGAAGCTTTCATACTGGGCACACACATATAAAGAAGGTATTGTGAACCATGTGCTGATGTGATTCATTCATTCCCTTACCTGAGTAGGGAAACAGACCCATCTTAAATGTTCTTATAGTCAAGATGCTGGCAGGAACACAGACAACCCTCGTGGTGCCTTGACCGATGGCTACCCCTTCCACTGGGTCTCTTCTTTGTGGTTATGGAGGACTCCCCCTCATGGACAGATGACTGAATGGGATCAAATTCATTTGAGGAAGCCATGATGATGATGGCAAACATGGAGGCATAAAAGCCTACAAAAATCATTTACCCAGAAAAAGGAAGTCATTCTGCACATTAAGTCATAAAGGGATGTAAGGAGCTGCATGCCTTATGTGCAGGATATGAATGTGCTAGATCTCTGTAGGAAGCAAGATTGGCTATGTTATTATGGAAATAATACTTTAATTTGATATATAATGTTGTCTTGTCCAATGTGACCAAGACCTAAAATCTTGATATATGATTATTTCCTGTGTTTTCCCTATTGTGTCCCTGCCTTGATTTCTGGACCAAACAACACATTTAACTGCTAACTAGTGAGAAGTCTGCATCTCTTTAGTTCATCACTGATTATAATTTATCCTGTGAATGGAAAGTGGGAGGTAATAAGCAACCAATGGTTGTATCTAGAAATGAGCCAGATTTTTTCCAAACACATTAAGCCACGCACATCAGAGATGTTCATGCATCAAGCATCAACGGCATGTCGATTGAAACTTTCAGCGCTAATACTAATGGAATCCCACAGCAGAGCATACAGGCTACATACTCCCAGTAAAAACAGCTGCCATTAACCACTTGCTCTTTCCTGAGATTGTGTGGCTTTCAGTGGTTATGGAAATGCAAAAAAGTCACTGGCAACTTAGTTACTTGTCTTGCTGTTACACTACCAGGTCAACCACATATACATATTTTTCTGAAAAATTATTCTCAAGATGTGAGTGCTGCAAAGTTAGCATAATGAAAAGAATGCCTCCTCCAGCCAGTAAATCTGAGACAAAAAAATACAAATAAATACATATGCCAGGGAAGCGCATATGCTTTTTTTTAATAATTCCCGGATGGTATTTCATTTGACTATGAAAGATGAGCAAAAAGCAAAGAATGAATGACTGATACAAGACACTCAGAATGCGTCATATTCAAAACAAATTGGTATAATAAACATGTTTATGCTAGAAATGGAGGCTGAAGGAAAGGGGTGGCTTGGACAAAGGTCTTTCATACCTTGGAGAATACGAACAGCTTATAATCTTGACCAACATGGAAATTAAAAACAGTTGCCAAATGGACTCTGGCAGAAATAACATGCCAGAATCAATGAGTTTTGAAGGGCACTAAAGGACAACAGATGTATGGAAAATGGATCTGTGCTTACATCAAATGCACTAAATGGACAAATTGTTCGCTTCTCCATGTAGGTCTTGCAAGCAGCCCTTAGCAACAATAGAATAACTAGTACAGCTTGCTGAAAATTCCTCAAACATGACAACTACTGAACTGAAGCAGCCAAGCCATCAGCATGAGACAGTCATACTGTAAAGGGACTTTCCGAGAGAAACGAGTCAACAAGCATTTGTGAAGTGGAAATCAAAAAGGGGAATGCTGTAGAAAATGATGAAGCACTGGAAACAAAACATGTCTGGGCCACTATGGTGCAATCAGGATTACTGCTGCCTTGATTTAGCTCTCCTGAGAATAAGTTCTACTAATAATGGAACACAAGGTTCTCAACTTTTTTTAGTCAGGAATGAATGAGGGTCAGATTCACTTGTGCTACCCCCCCAGATAACAGCTTCCAAAAATATATACTTTCTGAATACTATGAAAGTGATTCTGAACTCTTAACATGTGGTTTCCTATGTGATGGTGAAGGAATCTTTTTGGTTACTTCTTAGTTTTTTTGCACAGGTAAGTGTCCTGAAGATCTAAATGGCACATCCAGGTTCTTCTAGAATTTTGCAAGTTGAGCTTTTTTTTTGTTTATTTTTTTGAATACCAGCAATATGCACACTATTTTTAATTTAATTTAATACATTCCATGATTCTGATAAAACAGATTTGAGAGATCTGCTATGAACACTGCATACCAATGCACTGACACATATGACCCTATAATTACTGGATTATAAATTTTTGCTTTCTTAAATTAAGTATTATACAGATTCATAGTTTTGTACTAGGCATCTGACTCAGGAGAGCATTTAGAACCTAATTACTGAAAATCTCACAGTTTTCTCCCTCTACTTATAAGGGCCTGAGGAAACAGCCTGGCTAAATTTACAAATCTTAATCCACTCATCAAAGTTAGTTTTAAAGAGGATTAGGCAGTTAATTTGTAGTGGGATGACAGCTTATTGTGTAGGTAGGGTATCCTATGGGAGATAAATCTATCTCACCAAAAGGTTCTTGTTATACATTGACCATGAACTAGGTCTTTAGATCATATGGTGGTAACACTGCTGCCATTTCAAATATGTAAGAGGTCAAGCAGGATTTAAAGTAACTAAATAAAAGTCTATAACAGATAAAGTAAAGTGACAAAGTTTGTAGATGTATTTAATTTAAGGAGCCCATAACCAAGTTTTCCTTGGTTGGGAAGTTTTGTGTTTTCCAGGGCAACATGCTTGAACAGCTACATTAGAAACGATGCACTGTATTATGGGTATGATTACTGACATGCAGAGGGGAATGATATTTTTTTTTATCTGAAGACATACCTTTAGTAAATAGTTGGATTAGGTAGAAAGATTTCCTAACCCTAGACAATACATGCTGGTCAAAATAGAGCTCAGTATTTATGAAGGTGCCTAGTGATGGTAGCAGCTCTGAAGAGGTATCATTTATTTGGTTATTTGGGGCTGTTCTTGAGTCCCAAAAAAGAATAACACTTTTTTGAATTGAGCTCTGACCTTCAGACTAGGAGCTAATTTAGCTGGCAAGATAAGAATATCTTCTGAGGTATTAATGAAAGCAATCAGTTTGTGGTCATCAGTAAATGTTGTGAGCTAGTGACCTTTAATGTCAGCTTGGACCTCAGTCAAATATATGCTGAAGAGGAGTGGACCAAAATTGCAACCCTGAGGAAAACCACTGGTAGCAGACACTTTAGAGGAGAGCACTCCATCTACCGACCCAGATTGTGTTGCCTCTGCTGTAAACTAGTTAGCTATCCAGCAGATTACACAAAGGTTAAAATTTAGGTATGTGAGTTTATTAATTATACCAGAGTGCAGGACAGTAACAAAGGTATTTGCTAGAGTCATTTAAACAGTGTGCAGTGACTTCCCTTTATGCAGTGCTTCATTGTTACCTTCTGAAAAAAATTACCAAGTTCATTAGACATATATTGTCTAGATAATTTTTGTATTTTTAAGCACAACAGAATATACTTAAAGTATTCTGTTCCTGCAGAGATTAAACCTCTGTGCAGTTTATGGCTCATCACATTCATTTTAGTTAATTACAGCTAATTATGGTTTTCTTATTTATTTGCTTCTGTTTACTAGGAAAGCCCAATTGGGTGAAATTGTTCTTTTTCAGCCAAAACCCAGGGAGAAAGGCTTCAAGAAAAATAATTAAAGTACAAGAGTAAGAAGAGAATCAATTATAAATGTCACAGTATATAAGCAGATGAGCACTTACATCTTGTAAGCAGAGCAGTGTTAATTAGAGTACAGCAGTTAATAGAGAACAAGTGTATCTTGTACAGTAAACTTCAATACATGGCTGTTGTAAAATTTCCTAGCAGTTCCATAAGTCTACATTTGAACTTACTGTAACATGGCAACAACTGGTCACCTTATAAATATGCTTTGATACAAAGGGCCTAGTAACAATATTTTATTGTCCTGCCTCCAGAGTTAGAGATGTCAAAAACCCGATGTTTTACTGTAAATTTGATAATGTAGCACTATGCTATATTAGCTGCTTTTTTCCTGGGTGGTCTATTATCTGCTCTTTCTGGACTTCTTGGATTTCAGAACTAGATCTGACACTCTTAAAAGAAGCTATCATGTGACAACATTGCCTCATTCCTCCTGCAACAGATGCCTCATTCCATATGCCCTAACCTTTCACCAACCTTGACCAGTACTTTTACACAATAGTCAAAAATCATGCAACCATCACATCTGCGAACCTGCAGTAAGCCTGTACAGATGAAGGATTTTATGCTCTAATTCCTTGACTCCATGTCTTCCTGATGCTGCACTATTTGCCAAGCAGATTATAACAAACCTTGACTTTCTCCAGATCCCTCCTGCATGTACCATTATCTAAATCTTTTCACAGGTGGGAATGACTGATATCATCATATAGTGACAGAAAGACACCGAAGAACCATGTCTTCTTAATACATACCCCAACATCTCTATACTGTCACCCACTTGTCCTCATACCATTTCACCACTAAGTGCTCACACCATAAATCTATTTTAACTCAGACCTTTACCCAGATCTTTCCTACTAAGAATTTTCTCCACATATCATGTCAAACTCTAGCTTCTACTTATTTACTACCATCACTATTGTACGGTGCTCCACTTCTAACCAATCTTTCTATTACCATCACCTCAAAACTACAAACCTGCTACAACAAAATTGCTAAATTTGCTACTAAATCTAAACACACCTCCCATCATTGCACCTCTCTCCACATGCTAAAGTGGGTAGAGCTTCCTAACCAACTTGTCTACCTTCAGTTTACTACAGCCCACAAAATAATCTTTAAACCTACTGCATGCCCTGCTTTTACTAATATCTTACCATTCTACACTCCACACAGACCCCTTAGATCTGCCCAACAAAATCTACTTTCTGTATACAAACCAAAACGTCCCCCTGGCCAGTTTCTCCTTTCCTATTCACTAGCCAAAAATGGAACTCCCTCCCACCCCTTGCTAAGAATCACTACAAGCTTCAAACTCTTCAAATCCCAGCTCCACTCCCACCTTTCCCAAAACTGGAAATGTCATTGCATTCTTCCTACCTAACTCCTAATATCGCTTATATATGTTCTCCCTCATGCACATACTATTTTTTTCCCTACAACTGCCTTGCTCTGACTCTAAAGAATGGTCAGATGTAAATATTGTACATAGCTCTCTATCCCTTCTCTCTCGTTACTTTTGTCCCCCTTTTTCTTCCTTTCTTTGTTCACCTTTTCAATTTGATACAACTCCATATATAATTTTATATTTGTTTTCTAAAACATTTATAATTGTATGTATAATTGCATAAATGTATGCTTGTTTTAATTGTATGTAATAAGCAGCTTTTCTCCCCAGGCCTAAATGTAAAACTCTATGCTTGTTTTAATTGTATGTAATACGGAGCTTTTCTCCCCGGGCCTCCACTGAAGACGGGCCCTCTGGGCCCAGTGGACCACCCTGGTTATCAAACTGGAAATAAATAAATACATAAATAAATAAATAAAAGTTAAGGAAGTCACTTCCACTATCTGCTTTGTATTACTTTCGTAGGTTGCCCTAAAATCATGTAAGTGATTCTAGCACAGCAGCTTTCGATATAGACCTTTGACTGCCTTGTCCTTACAGCCTAGTTTATATGAGATATTTGCCAACCTTTCCTCTAAAAATGCTTCTCCTAATCTCCACTTTAGCAATTCAGACCTTGCAATCTTTGCTGCTGAAATCATTGTACCTATTATTATTGTTATTATAGATTTATAGGTTCGTAGGCTACCTGCTGTTGTGGGCCATTTTAAGCCTAGCCAATTACCCCATGTGAGAATCAAACCCTGCAACTTGTGCTTGTAAGACAAACATCTTAACCATTATGCCAACCTCCAATATTATTATTATTATTATTATTATTGCTATTATTATTGTTATTACTATTATTATCTGTTTATGGAGGAATACCATCTGCCCATGGGCCCATATGAATAAATATTCCACAGTTGCATTTAGTTGGACAAATGCATTTACTGTCTACACATGTATTTTTGGCCTTTTTGCCCTTTCCTGTGAGCTGTATGACCATCTGTGACTCTTCACTGAAAAGAGTTTTTCTCTATGATTCTGCAGTTTCTAGTATATGCATAGCCCACTAACTATTAAAATGAAGTTGAAGTTGAGAGTGCTGCATTTTGATTGGCCTGTGTCTTTCTTTGACACTGTCTGCTTTGTTAATGCCATCAGTCTTTGGCTTCTAACCTCAGATTGTTTCTAAACCTAATTTCACTCTCAGCTGCAGCAAGTTATGTCTGTCACCTGCACTCCCACAAACAACAGTAAAACTGGGCCATATGCATTTTCCTTCCATTACATTTAGTATACCGCTTTTTTCTATGAATATGTAGGGTTACCACCTGTCCCACTTTACGAGGGACAGTCCCTCTTTGGGCAGTTGTGTCCTGACCAAAAATATTAAAAATGGCAAATGTCCTGAGATTGTAGGATATAATTATGTCCCATATTTCATGTAATAGTTGTATAAAATAGTTATTTCTGTATGTAAAATACCTAAATGTTACAAGAAACAGAATAGGCAACTAAACTGCTACAAGAATAAGCTTTAATTTAGGCAAAAAAGTAAAGTTATGTCCTTTGTACTGACCGTGGGTATGTGTCGGCCTGTAAAATCTGATGTGTGTCCCGAAAATGTCCCACTTTGGCCATTTGAAAAGGTGGCAACCCTATGAATATGCATTTACTTCATGAAATCCATTCAGACTAATTCCTTCACCACTGCAATAGTACTAACTCATAACATCAGAGTGGTTTATTCACTTTTTTTAAATAAATATGACTAGAATTACTGTCTCTGTAATGGACTTCTGACATATAAGGACTACGGAAAAGGAATGCTTCAAATGCATTGGAAACCATATTTGTTGATTGCTTTAACAACAAAACCCAGAATATTTTAACTCTAGACAAAACACAACTATTTTGTGCTACAATGGAAGAAATGAAATGTTTGTAATCCTGTACCCCCTCAGGAGGAATGGTTAATAGCACGGATAAGAGAAGCTGTTTCACTTGGAGGTAGCAACATGGATAACAGAAGAATGACAGGAAGTGTGAATGATTTACGATGTCTGCAGGATTTCCAAAAGGCACCATTCGTCAAGGACATTTCAACCATCATTCTCAGGAACAAAAATCAGCCTGATCTCTTAGTCTGCCTGTGTAGGAATTTGGGGCGTAAAAAGACAAAATCATAGCAATCTCAAAATGTACATCTGCTGCAATTTGTTTTTATTTTCTAATCATATGTTTACACTGCATATGCACATCATCAGAAAGCAGAAGGGATGCAATTCATTTTGTGCAGTTGGGAAAAGTCGGTCTCTGCATTCTGTCAGTAAACACGCACCCTCCATGCAAGAGGCCTTTAACTGCCTGTTGTAGGCATAAACTAGTTGTTGTTATGCACTACCCCTTTCTTATTTCTGCAGAGTTCTACTGGCTCATCTTTAACATGAGATTAACAGCAGTTAATAGGAAAAAAATGGAAATGTCAAATAAGTATATGCACACATGAACACACTGCACAGTCTCGTAACATGCAAACTGTATAAAATGAACATTTCTAGTAAGTAATAAAACTACATGAAAAACTGTTAGTGCATGCAGTACTGCAAACATGAATGCACTTGCAAAACTTGTAAAAGAATAAACACAATGCACAAACTATAGCAGAACAGAAGCACACTCGTCAGTCAACAAGACAATTACTCACATGTTCAGCAGTATCATCAAATTCCCACTGATTGACAGTCAGGAGAAAGAAAACAAAACAGAAACCCATTGTAGGTTATTCTACTAAGGGTGAAAAACACAAAACAGCTATGTTTACAGGTGCAGTAAGTAGGAGGTTACTTATTTTGATTTAAATGACTATGGCAGCACTAAAGATACCCATAACTTAGACCTATCAGTGTTGCCCTGTATTTCAGCAGTCTATATTTTTACTATAGAAAGACTATTACATGTGTACATAAGAAAATAATTGTTTTTAAAGGGCATCATAGCACAAGAAAATTGAAATTTGTATTGTTTTGAATCACATGGGTACCCATGATGCTGAAATAGTCTTCACAACTGATTGCATTGTAGTTTTCTTAGTTGAACTCATTTACATGATATTTTTGCTCCTGCAGTAAGAAATATCTAAATGACCCATGTTATGGCCTTTTATTAAAGGATGCATATGCTTTTGGAAAGTATAAATATTTTCTCACTGCACTAAAAACATAGCCAAGGTAACTCAAATTGATCACCATTAGAAAAAAATATTACAATTAATAAGACATATTTACATTTGACATATCTGACAAACTTGCAGACAAGGCTCTTTTAAGACTGCATAAAGAAAACATAGCATCCGTACCATGTTCTCAGCATTTCTAAGCAAACAAAATAATACACATTGTTTTAAAACTGCTTGAAACTAGCCATATACAAGAAATATGCCATGTTTTAATGCTCACTCTGCACTCACTTGTCAGACATGTTGAATTCTGGTACCTGAAAATACATGGCAGTCATAGCTAAAAAAAGAATGGCAGTGTACAAAAATAAATGTTTTTCAAAATGGAGTGAGCTACTAGAATGTCACCAAAAGCTGCATTTAGTCAAGTTACCAAAATGCAGTACAAATGGAGGAATAATGATACGGATACCAGAGCCACTGACGTGCTCTAACGTGATACCAGAGCCACACTGACATGCTCTAACATGTGATACCAGAGCCACTGAAATCCTCTGACGTGATACCAGAGCCACTGAAATGCTCTAACATGTGATACCAGAGACACTGAAATCCTCTGACGTGATCCCAGAGCCACTGAAATGCTGTAACATGTGATACCAGAACCACATAAATGCTCTGACATGTGATACCAGAGCCACTGAAATGCTCTAACATGTGATACCAGAGCACTGAAATGCTCTTACATGTTTGAAATACTTTTCTTACAAGGTAATGTTAAATCATATTTTGTTATCTCTCAACTGATTACAATATGAATTCTACAACAATGCTGTAGCTTCTTTTGACTACATAAAATTACAAACATAAGTAAAGAGATACACTGATGCAACACTTTTAGAAAGCATGAAAATAAGACAGTCACGTTTTGTAGCACATACACTCCATTTTCTTATCTTTAGATGGTACTTAAGAGCAACAGATATACAGCATAACAATAGACTATGACTATTTACTTAGAGATCACTTAAATAAACCATTAAATGGCAAACAGAAATGCAAAAGGAAAGCTTACACTTTAAACGCAATGAGTTGAAGAATGTAGCACTACACAATCTTTTGTGTTTGCTACATTCGCAGAACCACGTTTTATCATTTTGACATCACTGTCATTCTTAAAGTAAATCTTTGTCCTTCGGGCATCATCTGCTCATAGTACTTTGCTTTATCAAGCAGATGTTTTGAGTCCACACAAACTGACACTCATCTTGACCAACTTACTTAAATAGTGCTTAACAACCCAGTGTTTGCCCAGGTGTACAGAATGTGCAGATTTGTAAAACTAAATGACCAAATACTGTTCCAAATATTAACACTCTGCATGAAAATGCATATATATATTTATAGCTGCATAGGTAATATTAGGCAAGCTGTCCTTGTGGTTCATTTTAACCTAAGCCACTTTCCCTTGTTGTGCTTGAAATAAACTATCCCATTTAACTAAAATAAAATAAAATGTAAAATAAAATAAAATAAATAAAAATAAACTACAGATTGGTCTTACCAATCCCATGTTTGATAATTACATATTACTCCTAATGAGAATATCTGGGATTTTGAGGGGGCCCCCATGCAAGTAGAAAGCATTTAGCATCTGCCTCTGTCCATTAGTAGTACACAAGGCAGTCTTGGGGTAAGTTTTCTCTTTTCCACCCATAGAGCTAAGTTGCCCTTGGATATGGGCACGCATGAAAGTTTTTCTTTTATGTGGATGGACAGTCTCTTCCACAGAATCAGTGCCCTCTGCAAGATATACTTGTCCATCCAAACCATTCCGCAGAAATTGCAGAACAGGTCTAAAGCCCTAGACTGAGTTTTTCTAATGACATTTAACTTGCTGATGTGCAGCAACTCCATCAGTAATGGGTTGTAGGATGCCTTGTATGCAGACACAGGCTACCTCTTAGCAGTCTGTAGAATACTGAGTATAGTAACAGAGCTTTGAGTCAGTCTAAGTAGGACATGTTATTTAGGCCCTGTATCCTTTTCAGTTGTTGCATGTGCCAGGACAGACACATGCCAAAGGGGGCATTATATCCAATGAAATGGCCTAATCGTGGCTTAGTAAATCAGACAATGACATCCTTAGACCTGCTGTAGATACAATCCCTTTATTTATAAGCTGTGTAATATAGAAGGTCTTTCTTACAGCATTCTTACAGCAATAGATACTTGTTGGTCAAAAGTTAGGTAACTGTCCAGATGAATTACCAACTGGATGTATTGCCAATGTTGTAGTTCCCTGGGTAGATGACTTCCCAAAGGCTAGAACAATGCATTTTTGTTATTTAATGTCAGACCATGATTTTGACACCAGTTATTTATTTAAGAAAAACCTTTATGCACAATGGTTAAGTCATTTGGGGATTCAATGAATGCCCCTAGTTTGCAGTCATCTATAAAGTTAGTCAACCATAGCTCTTTGGCTTTTATATCACAAATGTAGATGCCAAACAGGAGAGGTCTCAGCACAGAATCCTGGGGGGCTCCACTGGTGACAGGTCTCTTTGTGGAGGTAACTCCCCAATTTTGATTATCTGTGTTCTATCTGAGAGCCAGCTAGCAATCCATTGGGTGGCATAGAAGTTTATTCCCAGTTTATTTAGCTTTCCTACTATGCCTGAGTGGGGAATTGTGGCAAAAGCTTTGGCCAGGCTAGATGAATATAAACTGAAGTGTCTCATGTGCTAGGAAGTTCCCTAAGTCCTGATTGATGAATTCCACAATATGTCTTTCCATGGCTTTGCATATGAGGTTGGTCAGACTTATGGGTCTGTATTTGCCTGGGTCTATAGAAGATCCTCCCTTATGCAGGAGAATGATTGCTATTATTCTCCATTTGCATAGTATAAGAGCTGTGTGGAGACTTATTTTATTTATAAAGCACCTTTGCAAAATGAATGTTCTCTAATTAAAAATTAATATGATCATTTATTATTATAAAATAAATCTGTGTCAAGTACCTTAACAACCTCATTGTATTACTATCAACCCTTACAATCACTACACAGTCACAGAGTTCATACAACAGCTGCTACATGTATGACAATTATGTCCATGAATTCCAACTTGATTACAGCAAAAATCACAGTCATACCTCTCAAATGTCCAGATTTGTTATTCTAGCATTTTGCATGAATCCTGACTAACGCTTTTTGCCGCTGTTATAGCAGTATAAATCTTACTTTTATACCTTTCTTCTCATCTGGTTAGACTTTTTTTATTGATATAGATAGCTTAACAAAAAAAATATTGATATTTTGAGGATCAATGATTTGCTCTTACTTGAGTCCACATCAGGTATAAAAGAGGGAACAGTTACTGTTTTTTGATTCTTAACTGTGCATGTCACTCTCACTCTTTGTACCAAACTCTGATGTAAAAGGGCTTCCTCAGAGTCATGTAATTGATTGACTTGTTTTGTATGTACAAACTTTGCATATTTGTTAATATGTATAATTTAGTAGTGGAGCTTTTCTCCCCAGGCCTCTACTGAAAATGGACATGTATCCAGCTAGACTAGCCCGGTCAACAAATATAAAATAAAATGTAAAATAAATAAAATTTATAAGAATAATACTTGAAATCTGTCCCTGAATTTAGGCCTCAGTGTCCCATTATTTTTGGCTCTATCCAGAATTGTTGCACTAAGAGGTACAGAGCATAATCACAGCACAAGCTTGTGATCAATTTAATTTCCCAAAGTCATTCTGTAAATGATGCTTTGCATAAATTATCAAATGAAAGTTGAGTCTGATGAATTTTAGCAATTCAGACAAACTATAGCACTGCCAAAACTGGGGATCTACACCCCTGGCTTTGATACATAAAGTTATGGAGAATGCAAGGGCTTCATTCTCTGCCTTTCATGCTGTTTGTGTATTTGGGGAGCAATTTTTTTTTGTCAAAGCAATATTTTATTATCAGACTGAACCTCTGTCTATAGGAGTTTTCAAATATCGATACAAACAGCGGAATCCTCATTCAAGGTGCACACCAGAAGGTTCACTGGCGGCTGGTCTGGTGCCCAGTATAAGCTGACCACCCCTTCCTTGTTATACATTCCAGACCAGACCAGTACCAATAATTACAATAAGACATAGTTAATCTATAATCTATTACATTAACGTAAGTTCCATATAAACAATATACTAGATTAACTAGACAAAATAGATTGAGCTGCTATAACACTTATATTTCAACACCTGATGGGTGTTTATTTATCTGTTTGAGGAGGAGTGATGGTGATCACATGTAAAACATAATGCATATGGTGCATGAGTTCCATGTCGTACACTTCAGGACATTGCAATTTGCTATTCAGTGCAGATCACAATGGACATCAAAAATGACACCAAATGTCAGGATGTGGAGTATTTAATTACTGTAGGACTGGGGATCTACACCCTTGGCTTTGATATACAAAGCTATGGAGAATACAAAGGCTTCATTCTCTGCCCTTCATGCTGTTTGTGTATTTGGGGAGCATTTTTTTTTGTCAAAGCAATATTTGATTATCAGACTGAACCTCTGTCTACAAGAGTTCTTCAAAGTTTAAACTTTGCAAAAGTTGTAAACTACCTATCTATATCAAACAAAGCTCCTCATTAGCAACCTTCAAGAAAAATCTTGATGATTGAATGGGAAATAGGAAATTCACCCCGGGGATCACCTATGTGGCTCTGCTCGACAGGGGCACAGGAAAATAATTTTCTTGGGTGGCGAAAGACAGGGTACCTTTTTGGCTAGGCTTGCATAGGCCCTAGGGCTGATAGCCTAGTACCTACCTATGAACCTATAAACCTATGAACTTACAAATTAAGTATCCCTCACCTCCATCTGTAAGGCTACTGGTCATATTCCAGCCAGTTAATGTTCATTCTGTCATAGGCCATTTTAACTTAGCAAAGTAAATAACTATTTTCCATTCTCACTTGATCCCATATAAACTAATGTCATTAGCATAAAGTTACTGCATGTTAACTGTTGGAGCATCTGTAATAAAGTGGAGAAATTTTTTACTGTGATTTCCCTAATGGGGGGTAGGGGAGGGATGTGGATGTCTAGGGTGATTAGCTTGTGGCCGGATCTGACCAACAAAGAATTGACCTCTGGTGTGGAGCACCGGTTGCCCATGTTGGTAATAACCAGGTCTAGGATATTGCTGCCCCTGGTGGGGGTGTGGATAAGTTGATCCATGGCATTGAAATTTATGAATTCCAGAAAATGTTGAGCACAAGAGTTGGTACATGAGTAGTTTTCCCAGTTAATGGTAGGGTAGTTGAAATCACCCGTTATTATGGTGTTAGGTTGTACCCTAATATTTTCCAATGTATTAAGAAATAAGGAGTGGGAATCCTGGGGCATGGTGGGGGATCTGTAGCAAGCTACAATTTGGATTGCGGTCTTGCCTAGAGTTAGTTGCACTTGGATAATCTCGGATGCATTATGCTGAGCAACTATCCTGGAGGTCTGAATATCCTTAATTTATATGGACACACCTCCGCCTTTAGTGTTTCAGTCCAGGTTAGGTGGCCGAAAGGTGTGGTATGAATTATAGCCTGGTAATGCAGGGGTACTCTCTGGAGCCTTGAACCAGGTCTCTGTCACTGCACAGATGTCGATGTTCTCCATTTTAAGGAGTGCCTCGAGTGAGTGCATTTTGAGGTTTAGACTTCTAGCATTGAGTAGCAATACCCTCAGATTCTTCTTGCCTGTACCTGTTAGGGTGGTGAATTTGTCATTGAATCTTGCCTAAAAAAGGCACTATAGGGGTGGCTAGAGCCTTAGCCAGTATCCGGAATCCCAGGGGTGACAGGTGCAGGCCATCTATGGCAAAGCATCATGGTTTGTCGATCATGTCATCCCAGGCAGACAGATACTGGATCCCCTTAGAATAACACCTGAAGCTTAGCCAATTGTTGAAGTCAATCATTTTGTCCTGTGGTATCATTCTGGGTGATGACAGGATGCTACTCAGGGCTAGGGTCATATCTGCCTGGGCTACAAGATCGGACAGCTCCTCCATGTCCCTTTTTATGTAGTCCAAGGAGGTACGTCTCAGGTCATTCACACCAACTTACTTTGTTGATAACATGATCACAGGACATCCAGTACCTGCATATCTAACTGACTGGGACAATGCAGAAAGTGATTAAAAAGTGAGAGAGATCTCTCATAAACTTTAAGAGTTAAGATTACTGGAGTGGATACTAGACTATGCGCATCGGTCAGACGAAGCTGATACATATGATAGACTAAATAGGTGCACTACAACAGGTAAGCAATGGACACATTAAGAATGAAAAATATCCAGAATTTTGACAGTGAAAAAAATTGCCTCTAGGGAGCTGGACAGGAACACAGATAAGTAACAAGCTGGGATGAGTACAGTCTGGGATCACAGAATAATAGAAGATACATGGCAACTGGGCCCAGAGACCATTTACACCTTGCCAGTACCCCCTTCTCTTTAAAACGTACTTCTTTTTTTAAACAGCAATGGGCCAGACATACCAGGACTGACATCAAGAATTGAAACAATACTGATTTCATGAACTTTAACTGTACTTTGACTTAGGAATGGGTTCCATTCCCGTCATGCAATTAGAAACCCAAAATATTTTGAGAAATTAAAAAAACGAAAGGGGTACATTTGTAAACAGGTCAAACCATTCAACAATTGTGGTCAGTGTTCCCCCACTGTCCCACACAATCATTAAAACCTCTATAGTTATAATGTTCAGGTTAGGAAACCAGAGCTCACAAAACTCAATATGCTGGTTTTGGGAGATATTGTAATAAAGCATTGAAAAGGATAAAAACACAATATAAAAAAAAACATTTCCGCTACGAATCTTCAACCTCAAAATTTTATGAAACACATTTTTAACAAAAATATAAGTTCTTTTATGGACATTGACATTATTGGGCCAATTCCTAGCTCCCTTCAGCCCCCTGCTATAAAACACGCTAAACGCGCGTTAGCGCGATTTAGCGCAGAGTTGCCACTGTTGCACACAAGAGCAGCGGCAGTTAAACAAGGTTAAACTATTCGGGCCATCTAAATTCCACTCTTCAAATTTTCCCTTAGAACTACCTTCCTCGAGCTGTACTGCTGATCTAACCAGCATATCCTATAACTGAAAAGTTCATCTCTACTTGATTCCCAAGTAGACTATTCTCTATCTCTAAAGCCTAGCACTTACTCCTACAGTATTTGCACCTTGATAAAGCACTCTTATTATAGATAGTACCCCACCAGCCTAAAACCCACTTCCCCCGGAGTCCTTTGAAAGTCTCTTTATCTACTACTTCTAGTATGTCGAGGGATCAGTTGCTAGTGTCCTCTCCAGCTCAACTGGTGAACCTGGGAATATTGAGGCAATGTTACAATTGCCTCATGTACACAGACAATCCTCTCCTTCTCCCACAAAACACAAATACAGGCGAGAGATGCAACTATACGGCTAAACTGGAGGCTGAGCTCTCTCAACATAGGACTGGCAAGACCAGACAGGAGGAGAAGGTAACCACACACAATACATACCCAGTCACACATGGTATCATCACAACTTCAAATCATACACATACTCACACAAAGACATACTCGGAGGCTCTGATCAAAAATTTACCAAAACAGCAGAGGCCACCAAAGCAGACACCCAAACAACTACCACCTCACGACCCAACACATGCAACACATAGACCACACAGTCAGAGTGTCAAACAGTCACAGCCCTTAAGGCCAAACAAAATGCCAGACACACTTGTCATTGGTGATTCCATAGTCAGACACACTGACGTCCCGCTCACCAGACTGAGTAAGGAGAAGGTCACAGTAAGCTGCCTGTCAGGCGCTAGAATCTGCCACATAACGCAAGCACTCAGGTCTCTCAACAGCAGGTACAAGTATGACTCAGTCATTGTCCACGCTGGTGTCAACGACCTGAGACGTACCTCCTTGGACTACATGAAAAGGGACATCGAGGAGCTCTCTGATTATGTAGCCCAGGCAGGTATGACCCTGACCTTGAGCAGTATCCTACCTTCACCTAGAATGATGCCACAATACAGTGATAAGATGATCAGCTTTAATAATTGGCTTAAATTCTGGTGTCATTCAAAGGGGATCCAATGTCTGTCTGCCTGGGATGACATGCTGGACAAGCCACGCTGCTTCAAGGGACGGCTTGCACCTGTCACCCTGGGCTTCCGGATATTGGCAAAGGCTCTTGCCATCCCCATAGTGCCTTTTTTAGGCAAGGCTCAAATTCTAAACCTACCACCCTAGAACACCAAAAAGGAAAAAAACTAAGGGTAATGCTGTTCAATGCCAGAAGTCTCACTCTCAAGATGCACGCACTCGAGGCCCTTCTCAATATGGAGAACATCGATGTCTGTGCTGTGACAGAAACCTGGTTCAAGGCTCCTGAGAGCACCCCAGCACTAACAGGTTTCACCTCATATCATGCGTTCCGGCCCCAAAGTCCGGACAACACCAAGAAAGGAGGGGGGGTGTCCTTTATGAATATATGATGCATCGGAGACCATCCAGGTGCAATTAACCATAGGCAAGACTGCTCTGCAATTTGTAGCATGTTACAGGCCACCCTCTCAAACTCAGGAACCTCACATGGCCTTCCTGAAAACATTGGAGGGGATAAATGTATCTCAAAACACCATCATACTAGGTGACTTCAACTACCCTAATATAGACTGGGAACACTACTCAAGCCCGAACACTCTAACCCAAAGATTCCTGGAGTTCATAAACTCAAATGCCATGGAACAACTAGTCACCATCCCCACAAGAGGAGAAAACATACTTGATCTCATCATCACGAACATGGGATCAAAATGTTCAACACTGGAAGTATACCCCTCACTGGTGAGATCAGACCATAAACTAATCTCGCTGGAGGTCCTCATTCCGCCCCCACCTGAAACAAAAAAGACCACAGTGAAAAACTTCTCAAAAGCCGATTTCACACTTCTAAAAACTAGTGTGGTCTCCTTTAAGGCCCCTGAGCCAGTGGTAAACATTACTCAAACCGTTGAATCACTTACAAATGCCTTCTACCAGCACCTACAGGACTGCATGGATCAGGCAATCCCAAACAAAACTAAGACTCTCTGTACCAAAGGCAAGCGTCCAGTCTGGTGGACCCCAGCCATAAACAAGCTCTACAACAAAAGGAGGAAGCTACTACAAGATAGAGCAAAATCCTTGAAAGGTAAGACACCTTTGATCATTATAAGTAAAAAACTAAGAGCTCTCATAAAATCATCCAAGGCAAATTTTGAGAGAAAAATCACCAAGGACTCTAAAGACAATCATAAGGCCTTCTTTAGCTATGTTAGAAACCTAGGAGGAAACTCCCAGATATGCTCAGAATTAGTTCAAAATGATGTGAAAATTACTGAACCTACACACATTGCTAACATACTGGCTGACAGGTTCAATGCAAACTCCCCTCCCCAAAAGGAGAGATATCTATTCCAGAGGATTGTAGCCACCAAACATCTCCAACGCCCAGGTGAGAACTGCCCTCACTAAGGCAAAAAACACAGCATCCATGGGACCGGATGGTGTCCCCGGCTGTGTGCTTCATGAACTCAACGAGGAATTAAACCCACAGTTAGGACAGCTGTTTAATCTTAGCCTCACCTCAGGATACGTACCCAAGGAGTGGCGCACGCACTGTGGTCCCTCTTCATAACCGCGGTGCCTCCACGCACCCTGCAAATTACCCCCATTAGCTTGACAAGCCTTATCTGTAAAGCCATGGAGAGGATCATAATGGAACTCATAAATAAAGACACAGGGAACTTGCAGACTTTGGATCCAACCCAGTTTGGCTTTGTCAAAGGCAGATCCTGCCTCTTAAACTTGGCTGACTTTTTCGAGACAGTCACCAAGGCCATTGATGAGGGAAAGGCAGTCCATACAGCCTACCTCGACCTGGCAAAGGCCTTCACACAATACCCCACTCAGGTATCATCGAAAAACTCATCAGCTTGAATGTAAACCCATACATCACAAGATGGGTTGCAAACTGGCTAAGTGACAGAACCCACAGGGTCAGAGTTGCTGGAGCCATGTCAGACTCAAAGCCTGTCACAAGTGGTGTCCCACAGGGCTCAGTCCTGGGTCCACTCTTGTTCGGCATCTACTTTTCTGAAGTACAAGCAAACACAGGAGGGTTATGGCTGACAAAGTTTGCAGATGACTGCAAACTGGGCGCCATAGTCGAAAACACATCTGACACAGATATCCTCCAGAAGGGCCTCACAGAAACGGATAACTGGTGCCAGAGCCATGGCCTGAAGTTAAACGCCAAAAATGCATAGTCATACCCTTCAGGAAAAACAAGGTTACCCCTAGCTACCATATAGGTGGCAATCCACTGAGCACATAAAAAGTCATCAGGGATCTGGGGACCCAAGTTGACAGTAGCCTTTCGTTTGACACTCATGTTGCTAAAGTAGTTAGGAAAACCTTCTATATCGCCCACCTGATCATGAAGGGATTCACATCTAGATCAAGGGAGGTCATCGTCCCCCTGTACTCATCACTCATTAGACCTATGATTGAGTACAATGCCCCATTTGGAATGTATCTGACCAGACACCTGCTGCAGCTTGAAAGGCCCCAAAAGTTCCTCACCAAAAGGATAAAGGGTCTCAAAAATATGTCTTATGCTTCCCAACTGAAAGAACTCCAGCTCTATTCAGTCTCATACCGCTTGCTCAGAGGTGACCTGTGCCTGACATATAAGGCCATGTCAAACCCAGATTTGATGAATATGCTTCACCTGAAAAAATCTAGATCCCTAAGAACCACAAGGGCAGGAGACTTAAACCTTGACACGGTTATAAATAGAACGTGCTGGAGGGACAGATTCATCACCCAGAGACTCCCTATGCTGTGGAACAAAATCCCGGTACATGTGAGGCAGAGCACCTCGCTGGCCTTGTTCAAGAGGAATCTTGACCAATGGATGGGAGATCGCAGATATACCCCAGGGATTACTTCAGTGTCACTGCTTGACAGAGGCACAGAAAAATGATAGGCATAGTTTTTATTCAAACTAAAGGGGTGGCGAAAGCCACATAACTATGGGCTAGGCTTATAAATGCCCTTGGGCAGATAGCCTAGTATGAACCTATGAACCTATAAAAGGGGCGTCAAACACTCCTAATTCCCTTTTGACTATAGTACAGTACTACTCTTCACAAACTGCTTGGCACAATAAGACTTAAGGATCTGATTTTTGCTGCTTCTGTAAGGTAGACCTTCTATCCCTGATGGTGTAGTGTTATCTGGAGGCATTGGGCATCGTCCAGTGACTAAGTGTCTTTATTACACACTACCGGACAAGCCTGTTATCGATCAAATATAAATGAATTTGAGCAATCCATCCAGGCATTCTCGTATTTCCTGAAATTATTCTCATTGCTGCATTTTCCCTGAAAATATAATAAAATTATGGAATCCGGACTAAGCCTTGGAGTTATGGAATTTAGCGTTTTAGACATCAATAATACAACAGTAGTATAGTTACTACTGTCATTTTGCTTTATGTAGTGTTCTATATGTAAAATTCAATTCCAATAATTTGTATAAAGATGCAGAAATAGTAGTGGAATCACAGTACTGACTGGAAGCTGCAGTGCCATTCACTGTTATTATATAACTTTGAGTCCTATACTAAGACAATTTCTAAGTAACAGTGGATAGAATATTTTCAAATGGCCATGAAAATACAGTAAATAATTTTATTATGCATTTTTTTCTTTTTCTTTTGTCTCTAGTAATTGTGCATATATACAGTATTGTTTTGAAGTGAAAAAAATATATATATTTTAGTGGATTAAGCAGTAAATAAATTTGGAAAATTTATGTGTTTTGCTGCTACAAAACTAGAATCCTACTTCAAGTACTTCTTTTGAGATGCAAAGTGCAACAGAATCAGTTAATTGCCTGGTAATGGCCACATTTAACACCTCTTGACTTACTGCTTTTAAAATCAAAAAGTTCTACAAAAAAAAATGGAACTTGAACATAAGTGCAAAATCCAGCTGAAACAGTAAACAAGAAGGAAACATGGGTGATAGCATCCTTTGCACCTCTTTCAAATCCACCTATTCTGCCAAGAATGACTAGAGTGATTCACTATGTTTAGAATTTTCAGGACAGCACTACAAAAAAAAAAAAAAAAAATGTCTGTAACAGAAAGCCAGCCCTAACAATTGCTGATATATTAGCTCCAAAACCTCCACTGGCATTTTGGTTATTTTAAATGCATTTTGTTTACTTACTTTAATTATCTTATGCTTAGTTGTAAGAAAGGCAAAGAAAAACATGAATTAATGTGACTGTGTGTGTGTGTGTGTGTGTGTGTGTGTGTGTGTGTGTGTCTGTGTGTGTCTGTGTGTGTCTGTGTGCGTGCGTGCGGGGCATGTGCACTTGTGTTTTTGTGCTTTTACATAATATGACCTACAATACAAGTGGGAGGGTGGCCTAATGGTTAAGGTGTTTGCCTTGCAAACACAAGGTACAGGGTTTGAGTCTCACAAGGGATAACTGACTATGCTTAAAATGGCTCACAAGGGCAGTTAGCTTAGTACTAATCTATGAAACTAATCTATGAACCTATGAGCAACATGTCTTAGTAATAAAAATATAATTGCTGAAAATCTCTTAAAGACCTCTTTTTGTGCTTGCTTTGGCAGCACATATACTATACTAAATTGGAACAATACAAAGATGAGAAAATAAAACTAGCTAAGTGCATTAATTTCCTTTGTTATACATAATTATAACACAACTAATCATAAGGGGATCAACTTTAAGCGCACATTGAGTCCATAGTTCACATTTCAAAATCCCCCTTGGTTTCATTAACTTAAATGAACACACTTTTTTACATCAGTTTCAACAGCTGCTATAACTATTTAAAACCCCATAAATACACATTGTTCACTTTACTATCAATAGCTGCTATAAATATTTAGGAAAATATAAATGCAGCTTCATGTCAATTCCTTCTGAGCAGTTTCTCTGCAAAATGTAATCAGTATGCTTCATCACAATAGGTAATCAAGAACATACATCTGGAACATTCCCTCAGCTATTCAGACATCGTTATGATGAAGGTGTGAAGGAAAGAAAAGAGATGGCTATCAATCAGTTCACATGCTTTAATTAAGTGCTATGCAACTGCTGTTCAGATTTCATCCTCTGGTTGAGAAATGTTTTTTTTTCTTCCTTAATTTCTTTTTCTTTTATAATGATTACAGCTCACAGATATCAATTATGTATACCTGTACATCATACTGCCAAACAAGCGGTTCTGCTTGATGTCTGTCTGGATATATGACTTCTCATAACTGTAACTTAGTATCTAATTATGTGCCTCCCCAAGCTTTGGCACTGACATTTTACATGACGTGATATGAAATAATTTTAACAGCATGTGTTAGCGTAGGAGAAAAATCACTCTGAATTAGTGCAGTAGCACATAAAGCCTAAGGAAAATAAACATACTCTAAGGAAAACAACAGTAACAACACATTATTTCTCAATGTATTGCACTGTTTATTTTTGGTGAAAAGTATCTTTCTTCTTATTTTTTCTTACACAGACAGTTGGAATAATTCATTTATAGATACTGATCTACTAGTTACAGCCTCTTCAGGACTGCTCTAAGCTCATTTAAGCCACGTGTGGCTAAGAAAATGCAGCAGAAATACTTTTAGCAGAAGTATAGCTGGTTCAACCAGAACCCTGTGCCGATAATATGAACCAGCTCCCCAGCTCTCAGCTCCTCAAATGAAGGGAAAAAAAAGCATTTTATTATAGGTTCATAGGTTCATAGGTTCATACTAGGCTATCTGCCCTAGGGCATTTATAAGCCTAGCCAGAGTTGTGTGGCTTTCACCACCCCTTAGGTTGAAGAATACTATACCCATTAGTTTGCCGTGCCTCTGTCCAGCAGTGATACAGAGATTATCCCCGGGGTAAACCTACGATCTCCCATCCACTGGTCAAGATTCCTCTTGAACAGAGCCAGTGAGGTGCTCTGTCTCACATGGACCGGGACTCTGTTCCACAGCATAGGGAGTCTCTGGGTGATGAATCTGTCCCTCCAGCACGTCCTATTTATATCCGTGTTGAGGTTTAAGTCTCTTGCTCTTGTGGCTCTGGTGGATTTGGATTTTTTGAGGTGGAGCATGTCCATTAATTCCGGGTTGGACATGGCCTTGTATGTCAGGCACAGGTCACCTCTGAGCAGACGGTATGCGACTGAATAGAGCTGGAGTTTCTTCAGTCGGGCAGCATATGGCATATTTTTGAGCCCCTTTATCCTTTTGGTGAGGAACTTTTGGGGTCTTTCCAATTGCTGCAGGTGTCGGGTAAGATACATTCCGAATGGGGCATTGTACTCAATCATTGGTCTAATAAGTGAAGAGTACAGGGGAACAATGACCTCCCTTGATCTGGATGTGAATCCCTTCATAATCAGGTGGGCAATGTAGAAGGTCCTCCTAACCACTTTGGCAATGTGAGTGTCAAAAGAAAGGTTACTGTCAACTTGGGTCCCCAGGTCCCTGATAACCTCTTCTGTGCTTAATGGATTTCCACCTATGTGGTAACTTGGGGTTACCTTGCTTTTACCAAAGGGTATGACTATACATTTTTTGGCATTTAGCTTAAGGCCATGGCTCTGGCACCAGTTATCCGTTTCTATGAGACCTCTCTGAAGGATATCTGTGTCTGATGGATTTTCAACTATGGCGCCCAGTTTGTAGTCATCTGCAAACTTTGTCAGCCACAATCCTCCTATGTTTGCCTGCACTTCTGAAAAGTAGATGCCGAACAAGAGGGGGCCCAGGACTGAGCCCTGTGGGACACCGAGTCTGACATGGCACCAGCAACTCTAACCCTGTGGGTTCTGTCCTTGAGCCAGTTTGCAACCCATCTTGTGACATATGGGTTTACATTTAAGCTGGTGAGCTTTTCTATGATACCCGAGTGGGGTATTGTGTCGAAAGATTTTGCAAGGTCAAGGTAGGCTGTGTGAACTGCCTTACCCTCATCAATGGCCTTGGTGACTGTTTCAAAAAAGTCGACCAAGTTCAAGAGGCATGATCTGCCCTTAACAAAGCCGAATTGGGTAGGATCCAATGTCTGTAGGTCCCCTATGTCTTTATTTATGAGTTCCATTATGATCCTCTCCATAGATTTGCAGACCAGGCTTGTTAAGCTTATGGGGCGGTAATTACCAGGGTCTGTAGAAGCACTGCCTTTGTGGAGTGGGACCACAGTTGCCGTACGCCACTCTTTGGGTACGCATCCTGTGGTAAGGCTAAGATTAAACAGCAGCCTTATGTGTGGGTTTAGTTCCTCATTGAGTTTGTGTAGCACACAGCCGGGGACACCATCCGGTCCCATTGATGCTGTGTTTTTAGCTTTAGAGAGAGCAGCTCTCACCTGGGCATTTGAGATGATTGGGAGGCTACACTCTGCTGGGATAGATATTTCTCCTTCTGGGGGGAAGGAGGGGAGAAATTTTCACTGAACCTGTCTGCCAGTATGTTTGCAATGTCTGTGGGTTCAGTGATTTTTGTATCATTTTGGACTAATTCTGAGCATATCTGGGAGTTTCCACCCAGATTTCTAACATAGCTAAAGAAGGCCTTATGATTGTCTTTTGAGTCCTTGGCGATTTTTCTCTCAAAGCTGGCCTTGGATGATTTTATGAGTGATCGTAGTTTTTTACTAGTATTGATCAGAGATGTCTTCCCTTTTAGGGATTTTGCTCTATCTTGTAGTAGCTTTCTCCTCTTGTTGTAAAGTTTGTTTATGGCTGGGGTCCACCAGATTGGGCGCTTGCCTTTGGTGGAAAGGGTCTTGATTTTATTTGGGATTGCTTGATCCATGCAATCCTGGAGGTGCTCGTAGAAAGCATTTGTAAGGGATTCAGCAGCGTGGGTTGTGGTTTCCAATGGCTCAGGGGCCTTGACGGATACCACACCAGTCTTAAGAAGTGTAAAGTTCGCTTTTGAGAAGTTCTTCACTGTGGTCTTTTTTGTTGGGGGTGGGGGCGGGATGTGGATCTCCAGTGAGATTAGTTTATGGTCTGATCTCACCAATGAGGGATATACTTCCGGTGTGGAACATTTTGTCCCCATGTTTGTGATGATCAGGTCTAGTATATTTTCACCTCTTGTGGGAATGGTGACAAGTTGTTCCATAGCATTTGAGTTTATGAACTCCAGGAACCTTTGGGCTAGGGTATTGGGGCTTGAGTAATGTTCCCAGTCTATGTTTGGGTAGTTGAAGTCACCCAATATGATGGTGTATGGAGAGACATTTATATTCTCCAGTGTCTTCAGGAAGGCTGTGTGGGGTTCCTGAGTTTGAGAGGGTGGGCTGTAACATGCTACAAACTGTAGAGCAGTTTTGCCTATGGTTAATTGCACCTGAATGGTCTCTGATGCTTCATGAGTTGCCACCAGCCTGGAGGTGTGGGTATCCTTGATGAATATGGATACACCCCCTCCTTTTGTGGTACGGTCCGGGTTTTGGGGCCGGAACGCATGATATGAGGTAAAACCTGATAGTGCCGGGGTGCTCTCAGGAGCCTTGAACCAGGTTTCAGTCACAGCACAGACATCAATGTTCTCCATACTGAGGAGGGCTTCGAGGGCGTGCATCTTGAGATTTAGACTTCTGGCATTGAGCAGCATTACCCTTAGTTTTTTCCATTATTGTTTTCTAGGGCAGTGGGTTTAGAATTTGAGCCTTGTCTAAAAAAGGCACTATGGGGGTGGCAAGAGCCTTTGCCAATATCCGGAAACCCAGGGGTGACAGGTGCAAGCCGTCCCTTGTGAAGCAGGGTGGCTTGTCAAGCATGTCATTCCAGGCAGACAGACATTGGATCCCCTTAGAATGACACCAGAAATTAAGCCAATTATTAAAACTGATCATTTTGTCTCTGTATTGTGGCATCATTCTTGGTGAAGGTAGGATACTGCTCAGGGTCAGGGTCATACCAGCCTGGGCTACATAATCTGAGAGCTCCTTTATGTCTCTTTTCATGTAGTCCAGGGAGGTACGTCTCAGGTCATTCACACCGGCATGGACAATGACTGAGTCACACTTGTACTTGCTGTGGAGTGACCTGAGTGCTTGTGTTATGTGGCGGACTCTAGCGCCCGACAGGCAGCTTACTGTGACCCTCTCCTTGTTCAGTCTGGTGAGTGGGACGTCAGTGTGTCTGACTATGGAGTCACCTATGACAAGTGTGTCTGGCATTGTGTTTGGCCTTAAGGGCTGTGACTGATTTGCACACTGACTTTGTGATCTATGTGTTGCTTGTGTTATGTCATGAGGTGGCAGTTGTTTGGGTGTCTGCTTTGGAGGCCTCTGCTGTTTTGGTAGATTTTTGATCAGTGCCTCCGAGTATGTCTTTGTGTGTTTATGTGTTTGATTTGTAGTTGTGATAGTTCTATGTGAGACTGGGTTTATGGTGTGTGTGGTTACCTTCTCCTCCTGTCTGGTTTTGCCAGTCCTGAGTTGAGAGAGCTCAGCCTCCAGTTTGGCTATATAGTTGCATCTCTCACATGTATTTGTGTTTTGTGGGAGGAGGAGAGGGTTGTCTGTGTACATGAGGCAACTGTAACATTGCCTCAATATTACCAGATTCACCAGCTGAGCAGGAGAGGATGCTAGCAACTGACCCTTTGACATGCTAGAAGAAATGAAAAAGTTTGCTGTGTAACTGAGTCAGAAAGGACCTATAGGGAAGTGGGTACTCAAGGGGGTTTTAAGCTAGTGAAGTACTTTGTATAATATAGAAGTGCTTTACCTGACTAAAAAATGCTTTAGGAACAAGTGCTGAGCTTTACAGATAGAGAATAGACTGTTTAGATTACAAGTAGAGCAGTTCTAAGGGAAAAAATGAAGAGCAGACTTTACGGAGCCAGAAATAGTTTAACCTTGTTTAACCGGTGCTGCCCGATGGTGCTCTAGTGGCAACTCCGCACTAAATGCAGAAAAGGCAATAAGTCAGTAGTGCAGGCTAGCACACTTTAGTGGGCAGCCAAACAATTAAACAGCAAACAAACACTTTTCGACTTGAATTAGACTAATTTCGACTAAAATGTACTTTTAAGTGCAGATAATAAAAAATGCAGTAAATAACTATGAAAACAGTTAAAGCTTGCTCTAGGTAAGCAGTAGAAGGTAAAACAAATATAAAAAACAGCAGGATACTTAATCAGGAAAGCAGTCGCTTTTTTTCAGTTCTCTGTAGCCAGAAAGACTCAACAGGACCATGTGGAGCTGTGTCTGAGCAATATGGCTTCAAAAAAATGCCAGAGGCAGATTTTAACCAGGGAACTTCAAAAGAGCTAGAAATGGTCCAAAATGACCAATTACTACAGCTTCTTGTGCTGAGGTCACTTCCCTCAAGGACAGTTAGGCTATTCAAGGCTCCCCACTCCCACTGGTGAGCTAAGAAACTTCCTTCTATCCAAGTAAGGCAATGGACAACACAGGAACTACAACACAGCCCAGGATACAGCAAGGCCTGTAAACTGGTCTAACTAGTTTAAGAGAGGCAGGAAAACAAGGAATATTTTTTTGGTTTTTTGTTTTTAAATAGAAACACACAGAAATGCAGAAAAGGCAATAAGTCAGTAGTACAGGCTAGCACACTTTAGTGGGCAGCCAAACAATTAAATTAAACAGCAAACAAACACTTTTCGACTTGAATTAGACTAATTTCGACTAAAATGTACTTTTAAGTGCAGATAATAAAAAATGCAGTAAATAACTATGAAAACAGTTAAAGCTTGCTCTAGGTAAGCAGTAGAAGGTAAAACAAATATAAAAAACAGCAGGATACTTAATCAGGAAAGCAGTTGCTTTTTTTCAGTTCTCTGTAGCCAGGAAGACTCAACAGGACCACGTGGAGCTGTGTCATAAGTAGATACATTGTAATTGATTGGCTTTTTTAGTTAGATCTGTGACAGCCCACTCCCCGCTCTTCCATTGAAGAGAAAAAAAAAATGGATTTCTTTCTACTGGCACACCAACCAGGTGACCAGCTGCATTGCAGGCCACCATCAGAGATACTTCAGGTGCAGCTGACATTGGGTAAGACAGCAATTCAGGTTGTAGCCTGCTATAGGTCCCCAATCATGACCCAAGACTCACACTCCACGTTCCTAAGCACCCTGGAGAATATTAGGGTCCAACCTAACACTCTCATACTGGGTGACTTCAACTACCCCTCCATTAACTGAGAAAACTACTCATGTATCAATACACTTGCCCTACGTTTCCTGGAATTCATTAATTCCAATGCTGTGGACCAGCTAGTTCTTACTCCCACTAGAAGTAGCAACATCCTTGACCTGGTCATTACTAACATGAGCAACTGTTGCTCTATACCAATAGGCAACTCCTCCCAGGTTAGATCCGACCACAAACGAATCACCTTGGAAATCCACATCCCTCCCACCCCTCCAACAAAGGTAGCAACCATGAAACGCTTCTCCAAAGCTAACTTTGGGCTCCTAAAAACAGACGTGGCTAACTTCACAGCACCCATGCAATTGGAGAACAGCTGCACGACCACCGAATCATACACTAATGCCCTGTACGAACATGTACACAAATGCATGGATATAGCCATACCCAATAGAACCAAGACACTCTCCTCCAAAAAAGGAAGCCAATCCCCTGCCATAAACAAACTCTACAACAGAAGGAGGAAACTGATGCGAAATACGGTGAAATCCCAAGACTGGAAAAACAGCCTTATCAGCCTCAACAAAAAGTTGAGATCCCTCATCAAATCCTCTAAAGCTAGCTATGAAAACAGAATTGCAGCAGATAGTAAAGACAACCACAAGGCCTTCTATAGTTATGTAAAGAATCTCCATGACAATACCCAGATTTGCTCGGAGCTGCTGCATAAAGGTACCTCCTATACCGAACCAACAGATATTGCCAATATACTGACCGACAGATTCAGTGCCAACTTCACCCCCCCAAAGGACCAATCACAACACCAGTAGTTTGCCAGGCACCCAGTATTACTGCTGCACAGGTTAAACTAGCATTGTCCAAGGCCCGGTCTATAGTAGAACATTGAAGTTTCAAAACTTTGAATGTTCTAATATCAAACCCTATTCAGCGAAAGCTGAAAATATCGTTTCTGTTGCTTCGGTATTTTCAGCATTGTGGTGGAAAGTTACGGGTTGGGTTCAGGTAAGTGCGCGATTGAGTGCGGATTAGGTTAGTTAGGGTTAGGGTGCGGGTTAGGTATGTGTGTGATTGTGTGGACGTGAGGGTTAGGGCAGGTTAGGTGAGTTAGGGTTAGGGTGCGGGTGAGGTGAGTGTGTGATAGTGACGGACCTTAGGGTTAGGGTTTGGGTTAAGGTAAGTGGATAGTTAGTGGTGTGTGTATAGTTTAGTGTAGAGTTAGCTATAAGATTTTAGGTGTATGTGTGTGGATTGCTGTTTGTTTGGTGTGCTTGTGTTGTGTGTATGTGTTTTGGAACAGAAAATTTTTACCCTAGGAAAAAATTCACTGTTCTGTATGTTCAATGTTTTCAGCTTTTGCTGAATAGGGTTCGATATTAGAGCATTCAAAGTTTTGAAACTTTGATGTTCTAATATAGACCCTCAAAGCCCAAGAATACAGTTTCTATGGGACCTGACAATATCCCTGGCTGTGTTCTACATGAACTACAGAGAGAACTGGCATTTCACCTGTGTTCCTTGTTCCATCACAGCCTCACCTCAGTCTTTGCCCCTACCGAATGGCGCACTGCTAAAGTCATCCTTCTCCACAGAGGAGGAGCGAATACATACCCTGGGAACTATCACCCCATTAGCCTGACAGGTCTGATATGCAAAGCTATGGAATGCATCATCATGGACCTAATAAACAAGGATATAGGGAATCTCCAAACTGTGGATCCCACACAGTATGGTTTTGTGAGGGGTAGAGCATGCCTGCTCAACCTGGTCAACTTCTTTAAGTCAGTCACCAGAGCTGTGGATGAAGGCATGGTGGTTCATATAGCCTACCTTGATCTGGCCAAGGCCTTTAATGTCATTCCCCACTCAGGAATCATAGAAAAACTCACTAAGCTAGGCATCAACCCCTATATCACTAGGTGGGTTGCAAACTGGCTCACAGAAAGCAGCTGACTCCTGGGTCCTCTCCTGTTTGGTATCTACTTCTCTGAAGTCCAGGCCATCACGAATGGACTCTGGCTGACAAAGTTCACAGATAATTGCAAATTGGGAGCCATAATTAACTCCCCAAGTGACGCTGACATCCTACAGAAAGGCCTCACTGAGACCAATGACTAGTGTCAGAACCATGGCGTTAAGCTCAATGCTCAAAAATGTGTTATCATCCCCTTTGGGAAAAACCCAATTCCACGAATTACCACGTGGATGGTAGTCCACTAAACACAGAAGGTATCATAAGAGATCTGGGAACACAGGTTAACAGCAACCTCTCTTTTAACCACCATATTGCCACTGTGGTCAGAAAGTCCTTCTATGTGGTACATTTATTTATTTTTTTATTTTATTTTACATTTGTTGACCGGGCTAGTCCAGCTGGATATAAGTCCATTTTCAGTAGAGGCCCGGGGAGAAAAGCTCCACACATAACATTAGCAATACAGATAGACAAATTGTTAATAAAGACTTACACATAACATATACATTTAAATCAACTTGTAGTCAAAATCAGCATACATTAAAGGAACTCAACAATTAAACTCATACACAATGTTCTGTCGACTTCAAAGCAAGGTTACCTAAAGCAAAAGGTAATGCAGTAAGGCATCAGCCAAGCAGATTACAGTAATAGCTCGAAGGGAAGGGAAGTGGAAGGAGTATGAGGGAAAGAAAAGATAATGCACGAGGCCAGAATCATAAGAAAGAGAGGAGAAGAAAAAAGACAGTCAAGATGAGGTGGGAGAGATAGTAGATGTAGGTCGGAGCATAAGATTACAGCTGGGAAGGGAAGCAAGGTAGAAGTTTGATTTGAGGCAGAATGAAGGGTAAAAGGTAAGGAGAGGGAAGTTAGCCTGGAGTATTACAAGAACAGAGCCAGTGGTTTTGGAAATGTAGTTTGATTTGTTGTTTGAAGAGGGGTAGGGATGAGATTAGTGTTAACTCTGTAGGCAGCAAATTCCATACTCTGCCTACAGTATTGGTGAAAAGAGAGTCACCAGCTAAGTTGTGGGCCTTTATGGGTTTGGTCATCAGTTTACAGGAGGAACGAAGAGAGGTGAGATTGTTATAATGGAGTAGAAGTTGTGAAAGTATAGGGGTGTTGCTAGGTTGGTACAGTAATTTGTGGGCAATTGTAAGTTGTGAAATATTAATATAGTTTTGTAGTTCCAGCCAGCCTAACTGTTTCAAATTGAGGCAGTGATGTGTTCTAAAAGGGTTACCAGTGGCAAAGCGGGCAATGTTATTATAGCAAGTTGCTAGTTTGTTTAGGTTAGTTTTTTTAAGGTTGGTGAAGATAGGAGAGGCATAGAAAAGAGTTGATATAAGATGGGAGTGAGCAATAGTAGCCCTAGTTGATGGGGTAAGAAATGGTTTTATACGGTATAAAGATCCAATTTTTCTGTTAACAGTTTTGATGGTGTTGTTGATGTGTTGGTCAAAAGAGAGATTGTTATCAATGGTAACACCAAGTAATTTTGTTGTGGAGTCAGGAGAGATGATAGTTTTATTGTTTGAATAGATAGAGAAGTTAAGTGGAGAGGTACGAGTGGTGGGGGTGAAGAGGAGAAGTTTGGTTTTTTTGGCATTGAGAAGTAGATACCGTCTAGTAAACCATGTTTCTACAGTGTTGAATGTAGTTTGAGTTAGAGTGGTTAGATCAGAAGAGGTGGATGCTGAACAAATGATAGTCGAGTCGTCTGCATATTGAATGCAGGTAGCTTGAGGAATTACAGAGTGGAGATCATTAATGTAGAGGGAGAACAGGAGAGGGCCAAGGATAGAGCCTTGAGGGACACCTATTGCAATGGGAAGTAAGGAGGAGATATGGTTTTCCCAAAGAACGGCTTGTTGTCTGTTACTGAGTCATTACTAAGGATTTTGCATCCAGGAAGAAAGCGGTCATTGTCTCCCTCTAATCTTCCCTCATTAGGCCACTCATCGAGTACAATGCCCCAACTGGCATGTACCTCACTAGACACCTGCAACAGCTGGAGAAGCCACAATAGTACCTCACAAACAGGATTCTAGGCCTTAAACACTTGTCCTATATGGACAGACTCAAAAAACTCCAAATATTGTCTGTCTCATATTGCCTACTTAGAGGCAATCTCTGCTTGAGTTACAAAGCCATGTCTGACCCAGCTCTGTTAGAAATGCTACATCTAAAGAAATCCCAATCCCTCTGCACTACATGCTCCAGAGACATCAACCTTATTATCACAATCAACAGAATAAGCTGGAGGGACAGGTTCATAACCCAGAGAATGCCCATGCTATGGAATAGACTTCCCATGCATGTCAAGTGGAGCACCTCACTTGCCCTCTTCAAAAGAAATCCTGATGGGTGGATGGGAAATAGAAAATTCACCCTGGGGATCACTCCAGTGGCTCTACTCAACAGATGCACTGGGAACTAAGGTCGGGTGGCACGATGCCAGGGTAATCCTATGGGCTAGGCTTGTAAAGGCTCCAGGGCCATTAGCGTAGTACACACCTATGAACCTATGAACCACCTCTTGCCCCAGCCATTCAGGTCCCATTTTTGGGCCCAGCCCCAACCCTCTTTTAACATAAAAAAAAAATAAACAGTAATTTCTTCTTCTTTCAAACTGCAGCAAACAGTTGTTACAGTTTATACTCTGCTTGCACTGAGTGGTACAGCAATCATGTTTTTCTATAAAAAAAAAATAAATAAATCAATTCTTCTTTTTAAGCTATAGCAAACAGTTGCTACAGTTTATACACTACCTACAAGGAGCGCTATGGCACTCATATTTTAATTTAAAAAAAATTCTTCTGTTTAAACTGTAGCAAACTGATTGCTAAAACTAGTAGATACATGCAACAGTTTATACCCTGCTTGTATGGAGTGCTACAGTGCTTAAGTTTTATTTATAAAATGTTTTTACTCTTAAATTGTAGCAAACTGCTACAGTTTAGACCACACATTGAGCACTTTAACAGTCTGTATTGCATTAAAGGTTCATAGGTTCATAGAAGGTTACTAGGCTATCAGACTTACAGACATTACAAGCCTAGCCATGTTTATCCCAAGAAGCTCCCACTTGTTCTTTTTTTGAGTAGTTTGTAGAATGAACTTATGAAGAGAATGGGTCTGTGATCAACACCAGCTGCCCCCGTCGATGAAGGACATGGGTGTCACCCCATGGGTTGAATTCATACTGTCCCACCCAATTATCTAGCTTGCATTTGAACAAGGTCAGTGAGGAACTCTGTTTTACATGAATGGGGGAGTCTATTCCAGAGAAGTGACAATTTTTGGGAGGCATATCTGTCTCTCCAGCATTATCTGCTAATGTCACAAGCTAGGCTGAGATCTCCTGGAGCGAGTGATGCTTGAATCATTTGACTTAAGAGTCACTCACTCTAGGGACTTCAACCCAGCGATCATGATCAGCTGATCATACCCCCAACACTTTGCACCTAGGGTAGTCACCCTTCTCATCCAGCCTTAGCTATGCTATTGATTGACAGGTATCCCTTCCAAATTATATCTGTGGGAAAATCAAGACTTTAATGTTACATTTCTTTGCACCTGAAATTGTGCTGCGGTTTTGTTTTCAGAAGTGTTACCAGTGGATCAGGTCTTAAACATTGCAGAGTTTTAATTTTATCTACAGAAACAACGGCAATTTTTGACACAGCAGTGCAGCATAATGGGGGGGATGCACTTTTGAGTGGATTCTCCTTTGGTGGAAATGCTAAACTGAAGTCCCAACTACCTGAGATGGTTATTGCTCAGGTCGATGTAAAAGATCCAAGGCACTTTCCATAAAGAACAAGAGATATCTACAACCCTTGGTCAATATGAATACTACCTTGGGTCTCCCTGGAAAACAGACTACAGACCCACTGAGATTAGGCCAGTCAAAGCATAGGTGAATGAATGAATGAATAACTAACTAAATGCCACAATCCATACTACAGGAGCCATTAATCTGCTGATTAATTAATGGATGAAAATGAACTGGGAAATAAACCATGGTAACGTGGCAAGTAGGTATATACTGGTGATAATGATGACTACTAACAAGCTGCATGAATGAATCTGCCTCTTAACAGTCAACTTGCCAATCACACACTCAGCTAACACAGACACACACACACACACACACACACACACACACACACACACACACACACACACACACACACACACACACACACACACACACACACACACACAAAATCTGGCTTCAATCATGCCCCCTTCAAAGATGCATAGGTATATACATACACGCACTTACAGGCAAGTATGCACGCGCGCGCGCGCGCGCGCACACACACACACACACACACACACACACACACACACACACACACACACACACACACACTAACGCTCATGCCACTCCCACATCCTTGCTGAACTTAACTGCAGTGTGACTACTCCCATAGGAGTAAATGGGTGACCATGGTCTTTTGAAGGCATTACTTTTTTCATCCAGCAGTGGAAAATTATACAGCTGATTGATTCTCTGACTCACTTGGCAGCATAAATCTGGAGCTGCTGGTATTGCTAGGGGAAAGCAGTTGCCACTACTCCAGATTGCCGCCATAACATGTGGCTTGAACTGTGTGGGATCCAGAGTTTGGAGACTCCCTATATCCTTGTTTATTAGGTCCATGATGATGTGTTCCACAGCTTTGCATATCAGACTTGTCAGGCTAATGGGGCGATAGTTCCCAGGGTCTGTATTCACTCCTCCTTTGTGGACAGGGATGACTTTGAACCAGTTAAGTGCATTATTTACAAGCAATCTGTGGAGCTGCTTGTAGATGGCATTAGACACCTGCAGAACCTGCAGCTGTGGGGGGCCCACAGTTATCTCCCAGCATACAATGTCCCCCACTGACAACATTCAGGCAGCTGTGGGTTTTTCCTTCCACCTTGATTAGTTCTGGCAGACTTGTTTGTACTGCAGCATCGTGTCACTCTAGGCACCACCAAAACTTTTTAAAATTGCATTCCCTGTAAGCTGTGATGTCAGCTGAAAGCTGCACTCCATCAGGTCTGCTTCAGTGAAGCAAGGACCTGATTGGCTGCAGCAGCCAGGAAAGTATGTTGCATGTTTTTTTTCTCTTTAAGGAAGTGACAAAATGCAAGGACATGATTGGTCCTTGCAAAGCACTTCCTATGTCAGTTGCCTTTAAAAAAGCATACGTGTAGCAAATCACTTCTGTGTCACTGTTAGACAGAGGCACAGTATACTAACCTCGAAAAAGGGCATAGCAAAATTCATTTAAAATGGATGGCGAAAGCCAAACACACTCTGGCTAGGCTTATAAATGCCCTAGGGCAGATAGCCTAGTATGAACCTATGAACCTAAGCATTCCTTTCTCTTGATTTTCAAGGGAAAAGTTTGCTTTGCTACTTGGATTTTTGGGGGATGGTTCATTGGATTACTGGTGGAGTGATGAAGATGAGGACTTTGGAAGAAAGCCTTTCAGCAGCAATCATTGGGACAAGCCAAGGAGCTGCATTTTCAACTGCCCTTTACTAGGGCAATTTTTAAAAGGTCTGAAAAATTGTCCTTTTAAGAACAAATTAAAAGGGATGAATTGGTCTGCATGGTAGCAGGTAGGGGTCAACCTTCAATGATTTAGAGTGAGCAGAGGATTAGTAGCAGCCTTCCACTGCAGAAAAAGGTTAAGTTGCTGGGTTTATTAACTTTTTTTTTTGGGGAGGGTACAGAGAGAAAAGGATTGCAATATTTTCCCCCCAGAATTACTGGGGGATTTGGGGGGGTGGAGAGGGGTTGTGGATTAAATAGGTTTATTTTAGCCTTGTCCCGAATTCTTGTGCTAGGAGATTGGGGGGGGGGGGAGTTCTGTGATACTTTGTATCTAGATTCTAGTCTCTTAGTCCTCCATATGAATATTCATATCTTATTTATTTATTTATTTATTTATTTATTTATTTATTTTTGCTTTGTCCAGAATTGTGCT
Source organism: Protopterus annectens (assembly GCF_019279795.1). Taxonomy (NCBI): domain Eukaryota; kingdom Metazoa; phylum Chordata; order Ceratodontiformes; family Protopteridae; genus Protopterus; species Protopterus annectens. Next base: position 805,581,622 of record NC_056728.1, on the reverse strand, counting down.
GAAAGGTTGGTATTGATGGGATAGGGCCTGTGAGAATGTTGCAGAATGTACAAATATAACTTTAATGCAAACCCTGTTCTACAAATATTTCTAAACTTATAATAGCAATATTTAAAACTATCCCTGATGTTCTGCCTTTGTTCTGCAGTTATTTTTGGCTCACTCTAGAATTCCCATTCTTAGAGATTACCAGGATGGTAGAGGTTGTGAGAATGTTGTACAGTGTTCAAATGTTTGTTTGGTATTTTTGGTCTTTTTCTCATAAAAACATGTTGGTTCAAGCAATGCATATTGCTGCAAAATCTGTTATACTAGCATCTTTCATAAGCCCAGTGTTTTCAATTCCTAATGTTACACCTTTGTCTTATTTTTTATTTATTTTTGCTTCGTCCATAGCTACTGTGCTAAAAGGTTGGTGATGAGGTTATGGGTACTGAGAATACTGCAGACTGTTTGCTTGATATTTGTGGGCAGTCCCTCAAAACAATTTCATTTTCTAGCAAAGGTTTGAGGATTGGAGTAAAGTAATACCAAATGATGGCAAAACCTATGTGGTTATTTTTATTACTTTTATAAAGTATATATTTTTTTAATTTTCCCTGATGTTTGCAATTTTCCTATGCTCTCAAGTGTACCTCATTACAAGGGACGTACCTCATTTGGCGTCTTAAAAAGTTCATATTCCTCAAAGTTCCAAATAAAAAGGGTCTGTCACACATTCAGTGATAGGATTTTTTTAACTGATATCCATGGTAAATAAAAACAAATCATATTAAATTATTAGAAGATCTGTTTTATAAGTAAAATTAGCATATTTAACTATTATATGACCTTCCTAGTTGAAGTTGTTACTAAGCCATTAGTAAGTGTTCCACATTTTGCCCATTTGTTCCACATTATGATGGTTAGGTTCCTCATTTTGGAGATGGGAGATTGAGAGCTATGCCTATGCTTTCTAGCTTTGTCCAGAATTCTTATGCTGAAAGGTTGGGGAATAGGGGCTGTGAGAATCTACAGGCATTGTTGTAATGTACACTAATGCAAAACTTGTTATATTATCTTTATTAAGTTTAAAACAATATTTAAAACAAAATGTTTAAATCTGTCACTGATATTATAATCTCTGCTCTACAATTCATTTTGGTTTAATCGGAAATTAATTGTGCTGAGACATTGGGAGGTAGGGGCTGTGAGAATTTTGCAGAATGTACTGACGTGACAAATACTACCCTGTTATTCTAGTACCTTTCTAAGTTTATTATAGCTATGTTTAAAGCCTTCCCCTGATGTTAATCCTTTGTTCTGTGATTATTTTTGGCTTTGTCTAGAATTGTGCTGAGATGTTAGGATGGGGTCGAGGCTGTGAAAATGGTGCCCAATGTTGAGATGTTTGCCTGGTATTTTTGGTCTCTTCCTCATGCAATGCATGCTACTGCAACATCTGTTCTAACATCTTTATTAGTTCATAAGCCCAGTGTTTTAAATCGCTAATCTTATGTCTTATGTGCTGAGGGGCTTGTGGTGGGGGTATGGACTTTGAGACTGTTTCAGACTGTTTGCTTGATATTTGTAATCTGTCCCTCAAAACAATTTGGTTTTCTAGCAAACTGTGAAGATTGAAGTAAAGGGAAGGGGATGTGGCAGCAACATCGTCACACCTTACATCCTCCTAGGTAGGGTACCCAACATGAACCTTGCTGGCAGCCCCCAAAATGTTAGCAAAGGCCTTGCTGCTTGGTCTCTTCACATCTGCGAGTCTACCAAACCAGAGAAACAGAACTCCGAATTTTCCCTTACTGAAGTCTCTATTAGCTGAAAGCATTTTTGTCTGACATAACTGATCATGATGTCAGACACATCACTTCACTTAAAACTTGTTTCCCAACTGTCTCTCTTTTGGACTCTATGCCTTTCCTGAACAGAGAAATGTCTTCACTGAGGTCACTCTGCTGAGGAGCACAGAAGCACATCAAGAAGGTGTTTCCATTCCTTCATATATTACAAAAATGAAAGACATTAAATCTTGGATAACTTCTGAACTTCAGCTTTTCTTAGAGATTAATTATAAACCTGAAGCAAACACAATTATGGTTTGGGATTCTCTTAAGGCCTATCTATATGGTAAAACCATTAGCTGGTACAAAAATAAAATTAAAGAATGGGACTCAGAATTACAGCAACTCCAAAATCAAATATTATCTCTTAAATCTAACAAAAACTTAATTGCTATAGATAGTAAGAAGAAAATAGAAGAAGCAAATAAGAAATTCAATGAAATATTATCCCATAAAATTAATTTAGCTATGGAAAAAACTGAAATTAAATTTCTATGCTACCTCTCCTAAGCATCTTCATAACTTATCTATGAAAGTTAAGATACGATCAAAAATTAATAATATTGATAGTATCTTTCATGAAGGGGAAAAGGAAAAAAAGTCTCTGACATAGGGGACATTATGGAGGCTTTTAATTATCATTATGCAGAGCATCATAATGATAAAATAAGTACAAATGAATGTGAGAAGCTAAAGAATATAGTTCCCAAAATAACAAGAATTCCTGAGGAACTTAAGTTAGATCTACAAGTTAAGTTAAGTTAGATCGACCCAACAAGAGAGGAGGAGGAGTAGCAATACTTTTCCCTAGCAATTACACATTAATCCCCTACTCAAAACCAACACCCAACTTGTCCCCAGCCAAAGTACTAATCTCTATATTAAAACTTAACAACCATAAAAACATTTGCATAATTGCCCACATGAAACAACATACCAATATTACAAAACATACTTGCCTGGACCTCCCAAAATATAGATAATGAAACCCTCATTCTAGGTGATGTAATTATTGATTGGCTAGAAACAGGCCACAACAACCCCTCAAAAAACATAAATCTTTACAACTTCTCCCAACTAATTGAAGACATCACTAGACCTCACAAAAATTACAACTGGGACTCTACAATAGATTGGATATTAGTGTCCCACCCTTTCAATGTCATCAGTGCAGACATACTACCTAATACCATTAGTGACCACTACCCAGGATATATCATATGCAAAACTACTCCAACCACAGGCCAACACCAATACAAATCTACCAGAAATTTTACTAAGTTCCAATCATCCATATTTAATGAAACCTTAGCTAAAGTAAACTGGAAACACCTCAAATCCCTACCACTTAATGAGGCTGTTGAATTCTTTAACTCAACATGTCTAGACATCTTAAATAGGCAAGCACCCACCCACCAAAAACAAATAAAACATAACCATGCATGTTGGCTCCCAAATCCATTAAAGAAGTAATGTCCACAACGGATAAAATCTGAAAATCATGGCAGAAAAACAAAGATCCCTCAACTCTACTACACTACAAGCAACTCTGTAACCAGGCAAAACGTCAAATAACCACTGATAAAAAAAGACCACTACTTCCACCTACAAAGCCAACATAAAAATAATCCCCAGAAATTCTTGTCTTCCATCAGCCAACTATTACACCCAGGCTCTCAAAGCAATCCATCTCCTGACCTACAAAAATCTCCCACTGAACTTGCTACCCTCTTCAATTCCTACTTCATTGACACCATAGCTAACCTAACCACCACCTTTCCTACAGTTAACAGCACCACCACCAAGACAGCTGATGACCAAATCATCCCAGAAAACAAGTCTACCCTTAACCCTAACCTAAAAATCTCCCCCATACCCAGAAGCACAATAAAAAAACTTTTACTTAAGCTAAATCCCGGTACTCTGGCCCCTGACAGTCTACCCCCCCCCCCCACATTTCCTGCAGCTAGCAGCAAACTCTATAGCTTATCCCATCATCATACTCATTAACAGATCAGTTAAAGAATCCCTTGTCCCTGACATCTGGAAGAAAGCATTCATTCTCCCCTTACACAAAGGTGGCACCAACACAGACACCACAAACTTTTGACCCATAGCATTTCTCTCACCCCTCTCTAAAATACTGGAAAAATGCATCCATGCCCAACTCCTCAACCACCTGCATGAAAATCAAATTTTATCACCCACTCAGCATGGTTTCAGAACAGGACACAGCACCACTATCGCCCTCCTATCCTTCCTTGATACAGTCTCAGCATGGTTTCAGACCAGGACACAGTACCACTACTGCACTCCTATCCTTCCTTGAGACAGTTAACCAGGCACAGGATTCTGGTAAAATAATTGCTTCACTGTTCCTTGACCTCTCCAAAGATTTTGATACCATTTCCCACACTATTCTCTTCTCTAAACTATCCACCCTCCACATTTCTCCTTCTACCCTACAATGATTCAATAGCTATCTCTCCAATAGGCAGCAATCCACCAAATGGCAACAGTCTTACTCTCCCTACCTCAATACTTCCACAGGGGTACCCCAAGGCTCCATACTTGGTCCTCTCTTATTTAGCATCTTTATTAACAACTTTCACACCACACTCCCACAATGCTCAGTAATCCAGTATGCTGATGACTCTATAATAATATGCACTGCAAATTCCAGTTCTGAACTCCAGCAAATTACACAGAATGCCCTCACATCTACTGAATCTCAGATGTTTAACAATCATCTTGCCCTAAATCCAAAAAAAACTAAACTAGTAATTTTTACTCCTAGTAAAACCACTCCATTTGATAAAAAAAACTTTCTATGTGTTACAACAGAATAGCAAAATTTGTCAACAAGGCCAAATTCTCATCCCACCACTGTAAGTCACTGAAACAATTAGGGTGGCTGGAACTCCCCCACCATCTCTCATTCACCCAACTAACTACTGTGCAAAAAATAATCTACAGACTCGCAGACTGTCCTGCTCTCTCAACTCTACTTGCCAAATACCATTCCAGCAGGCATCTAAGATCTGAAAATCATCTACTTCTAAAAGTAGATAAGCCCACCTTACCTGTTGGTCAACTCCTCTATTCCTTCACCATCGCCAAACTATGAAACTCACTTCCGCCTTCTATAAGAAACACAGGCAGCACCACCACCTTCAAACAAATACTGAAAAATCATCTCAACTCTTCCTGGCTATGTTCCTGCTCTATAACCTAACCGCTTCACTCTCCTTATATGATTACTAAACTCCTATGTCTTTTGCTACTTGTGACTGACGATATTTTCTCCATATTTATTTTTATCTTCACTTGTTGACACTGGTACAATAATACTGATCTCTGTTTATACCACTCTGACTGAATTCATTGAATTCTGCTTTAATGTATATTTTCTGTATGTATTACTGTAATCAAACAAACTAGATTCCTGCTTTTATGTATATATTCTGTATATGTTACTATATTTACTATCTGTAACACTGTTTCTGCTTCTGTACTAATTAATGTTTATATTTTTTCTGTATCTCGTTGGAGCTTTTCTCCCTGGGCCACCTGAAAATGGGCTCTTTTAGACCCAGTGGACTTATCCCGGTAAACAAATGCAATAAATAAATACATACAAATACCTGTTTCTCAAAAAGAAATTATAGAAGGGATTAAAAGAAGTAAGTCTAATAAAGCACTTGGAATAGATGGCTTAATTATAAAAATGTATAGATTCTTCCCTTCTTCTATAATCTCTCTCCTACATAAAACATTTCTCAAAGTTCAAACATTAGCAAATATTCCTCCTTCTTGGAGATATTCTCTAATTTCCCCTATATTAAAAGAGAATAAGGACCCTAATCATTGCAACTCATATAGACCAATCTCTTTGTTAAATAATGATTATAAACTATTTATGTCAATTATGGTCAACGGAGTGAAAATACCTATATCTAAAATTATAAATTAAGACCAAACTGGTTTCATACAAAACAGGCATACACAGGATAATATTAAAAGAGTATTAACTCTGATAGATTACCTCGATAGAGGAAACCATGAATCATTGATAATAGGTCTAGATATTCAAAAGGCCTTTGACTCCTTAAATTGGGGTTATTTATTTAAAGTCTTAAAGTTGTTTGATTTTGCCCCCTTTTTTATAACAATGTTAAAGGAAATCTATGAAAATAATCTATGTCAAATTAGGTCCCTTTACTTCCAAAACAATCCAAATCACTAGAGGTACTAGACATGGATGTCCCATGTCCCCTATATTATTTGTTCTGGCCATAGAAATACTTGCCATTTTAATATGTAATAACCCAAAGATAAGAGGTATAAATATTTATGACCAATATATTTCTAAAATAATGATGTTTGCTGATGATGTCTTACTTAACTTACCCAACTCGAAGGAAGTGTTTAGTGAAGTGGACATAGTAACAACAAATTTCCAAAAAATCTTAGGACTCTACTTCAACAAATCTAAATCAAAATATTTACTATTAAATAATTAATCATATTATTGGAAACCAAGTTTCAACTCTAACTATTTAGGAATAGTCCTAGGCAAGAATACAGAGGAAACCTTACAGCTTAACTATGCTAAACCCATAGACTCAATCAAGACATTAATAAGCACATGGAATAATTTGTTTATAACATTTGTTGATAGGTTACAACTGATAAAAATAGTTTTGTTACCTAAAATATTATATATAGCACAAGCCCGTAGACTTCCACCAGGAAATAAAATCCTTAAAGAAATCACTTCAACTCTGATAAAATTCCTATGCTACCCCCAAAAGAAAGAGAGTGGCATATTCTCATCATATCAGAAAATAGGAACGGGGGGGGGGTTAAAATTCCCAGAGATTTATACTTATATAAAGGCATCTATAATTAAAATAGTGATGAATGGGATAAATCCTAGATACTCTTTCAATTGGAAACAGTTACACTCCATTATACTAATGAATGATAATTATTTATCAAAAAATGCTTTGGTAAAGATAAAATATGGCACTATTTAAGTTTAAATTTACAGAATAGTACAACAAAATTAACTAAACACTAATAAACAATATTTTTGATGTGTTTAGAAAATTCATTAACACAAACTTAGATATAAAACTGCGGCGTAGATTTTTAATACCATTTACTATTACAAGGGATTTCCCTGATAAAACACATAGAGAGATTTTTGGTTTATGGGAAAATAATAACATATTTTGTTGGTTGCAATGTATTTAAAACCAACAACCTTTAAAGACACAAAGTATATTGTCAACCTATGACCTATCCCCTAATGAATAATACATAACTCATCCTTCAAAACCATACCAACAATTATAAACTGGATTTTTGGAATTCTATATAATAATATCAATGTTACGAATGAACTATCATATCTATATAACACTTTTTTTTGGTTTTAGAGTTTGTTATTTGTTGCTTAGATCTCTGTTGAAACTGTTGTCTCCCTGTTCTGAGAGACTGGTTTCCAATCTATCTGCAAATATTCAAAGCTGAGTATATTTTTTGGTTTTAGAGTTTGTACTGTTAGTTGTTGCTTGGATCTCTGTTGAAACTGTTTTCCCCACCCCACCCCTATTTTCTACTGTGTCTTCAGTTGGTATAACTGGTTTTTACAGCTTGTGTGTTATCTAACTCAAGGATCACTTGCATAAAATTAGACCTGTTAGTAACAGCCTGCATTTAATTGCTGGAACCTGTGTTCTGAGAAACTGCTTTCCAGTCTATCTGCAAATATACAGAGCTGAGTATATTTTTGTGGTTTTACAGTTTGTTAATTGTTGCCTAGATCTCTGCTGAAACTGTTGTCTCCCTGTTCTGAGAGACTGCTTTCCAATCTATCTGCAAATATACACAGCTGAGTATATCTTTTTGGTTTTAGAGTTTGTACTGTTAGTTGTTGCTTAGATCTCTGTTGAAACTGTTTTCCCCACCCCACCCCTATTTTCTACTGTGTCTTCAGTTGGTATAACTGTTTTTTACAGCTTGTGTTTTATCTAACGCAAGGATCACTTGCATAAAATTAGACCTGTTAGTAACAGCCTGCATTTAATTGCTGGAGCCTGTGTTTTGAGAAACTGCTTTCCAATCTATCTGCAAATATACAGAGCTGAGTATATTTTTTTTGGTTTTAGAGTTTGTTAATTGTTGATTAGATCTCTGTTGAAACTGTTGTCTCCCTGTTCTTTGCAATCTATCTGCAAATATACAGAGCTGAGTATATATTTTTTTTGGTTTTAGAGTTTGTACTGTTAGTTGTTGCTTAGATCTCTGTTGAAACTGTTTTGTCCCACCCACATTTCCTATTTTTGGCTTGTAGTTTAAATTTGATGGCTTTTGCAGTTGCCTGCCCCACTGTAGATTTGATCTGGGACACTCCCCCAGTCATCACTTTACCACATTCTACCTAATAAACTCTTTCTGCACTTGCTTTTAGTCCTTTTTAATTTACTTGCATTTTTTAAACTGTGTTTGGTCTAATATTGCTACATACTCAAGTGTGCTAGCTTGCACTGCATGCAAATTGTTTTTACTACTGTTTTTGCTACTTTTCTGTAAAAAAAAAAAAAAAAAAAGACTGTAAGCCTGTTTCCTACCTTTCCTATAACTAGTGTTCCAGATACAGATTTGCTGTATCCAGGACTGTATGAAAGCTTCTGAGCCCCACCCCCCCAAGCCTTTCTGTGTTGGAGGAAAGCCTTCTAGCTTATCAGTGGGAGTGGTAAGCACTAAGTAACCTGTCTACCACATAAGGAGTGGTTCTGGCCCAGAAATTGTAGTAATTGGCCATTTGGGCAATCTCTTCCATCTCTCAACTTTCTGATTTGAAAGCCTGCATTTGCACTTGTTTCTGTCCTGTCACTTGTTTAGTGCAGATACAGATTCTTAGTTTTAGCGCTTAAATTTGCTTATTCATGCTCAGCATTTGTTCAGAACTTGTAAGCACTAAATAAGCTACTAATTACTATAGCATTCAGCCTTCCTCATTACCTTGAGGAAAACAGTTTTTTACTTACTTTTCTCACTTGCTTACAGAAAAACAGCTCTTGTACTCACTTTCCTCACTTATCTAGAGGAAAATAGTTTTTTATTCAGGCATTTCCAAGGGCCAGCTCCCAGTGTTCTCTCCTGTCTATCTGATGAATCTGGGCATCTTGAGGCAATATGGAAATTGCCTCATGTACACAGACAACCCTCACCTCCTACCACCCAACACTATAACCTCTGAGAGATGCACTTATCTAGCCAAATTGGAGGTAAAGCTCTCTCAAACCAAGACTGAACTTGACAGTCATGAGGAGAAGGTAAACATTTGCACCACACCACACTCATCACATAGTCTCACTAAATCTACACCACCAAAATCCACACATAGTAACACAAAAACATTCGTGGAGGCTCTCAATAATAATCTGTCTAAGCAACAGAGACCTCCAAAGCAGAAATGCAAGCAACCTCCATCCCCAACACAACTCAAATGACATATAGCCCACAGACTCAGTGTGCCACTCAACCACAGCCAATAAGGCAAAACAACGTACCCAACACACTAGTCATAGGTGACACTATAATCAGGCACACTGATGTCCCACTCACCAGGCTATACAAGGATAAGGTTACTGTCAGCTGCCTGTCAGGTGCCAGGATCCGCCACATAACCCACACACTCAGGTCACTCCACAACAAGTACAAATATGACTCAGTTATTGTCCATGTTGGTGTGAATGACCTGAAACGTACCTCCCTGGACTACATGAAAAGAGACATGGAAGAGCTCTCCGATCTTGTAGCCCAGGCAGGTATGACCCTAGCCCTGAGTAGCATTCTGCCATCGCCCAGAATGATACCGCAGTACAATGACAAAATGATTGACTTCAACAATTGACTAAGCTTCTGGTGTCATTCTAAGTGGATCCAGTATCTGTCTGCTTGGGATGACATGGTCAACAGACCACGATGCTTTGCCACAGATGGCCTGCACCTGTCGCCCCTGGGAATCCGGATACTGACAAAGGGTCTTGCTGCCCCTATAGTGCCTTTTTTAGGCAATGTTCAAGTAACAAATTCACCACTGTAACAGGAAGAGGCAAGCAAAAACTGAGGGTAATGCTACTCAATGCTAGAAGTCTAAATCTCAAAATGCACTCACTCGAGGCACTCCTTAAAATGGAGAACATCGATATCTGTGCAGTGACTGAGACCTGGTTCAAGGCTCCAGACAAGACCCCTGCACTACCAGGCTATAACTCATCCCACACTTTTCGGCCATGTAACCTGGATCGAAATACCAAAGGTGGAGGTGTGTCCATATTCATTAAGGATATCCACACCTCCAGGCTTGTTGCTCAGCATAATGCATCGGAGGTTATCCAAGTTCAACTAACTCTGGGCAAAACTGCAATCCAAATTGTAGCTTGCTACAGATCCCCCACCATGCCCCAGGATTCCCACTCCTCTTTTCTTGATGTACTGGAAAATATTAGGGTTCAACCAAACATCCTAATAATGGGCGACTTCAACTACCCCACCATTAACTGGGAAAACTACTCGTATACCAACTCCTTAGCTCAACGCTTTCTGGAATTCATAAACTCCAATGCCCTGGATCAACTTATCCACACCCCCACCAGGGGCAACAATATCCTAGACCTAGTCATTACCAACATGAATGACTGGTGTTCCATACCTAAAGTCAACTCCTCGTTGGTCTGATCTGACCATAAACTAATCACCCTTGATATCCACATCCCGCACCCACCCCCCATTAATGAAACCACGGTAAAAAATTTCTCCAAAGCCAACTTCATGCTTCTTAAGGCAGAAGCGGTGAATTCATGACACCCATGCAGATGGACAATACAGTTACAACTGCTGAATCCTACACAGATGCACTCTATAAGCACTTTCACAAGTGCATGGATTGTGCTATCCCAAACAATACCAAAATGCTATCCTCCAAAAAAGGAAGCTAATCTGGTGGTCCCCTGCCATAAACAAACTGTACAACAGAAGGAAGAAACTGTTGCAAAAGACAGTAAAATCCCATGAGTGGAGGAGCTCCCTGGTTAGCCTCAGTAAGAAGCTGAGATCCCTTATAAGATCCTCCAAAGCTAGCTACCAAAACAAAATTGCCACTAATTCTAAGGACAACCACAAAGCATTCTATAGCTATGTCAAGAATCTTGATGGCAACACCCAGATCTGCTCTGAGTTACAGCACAATGGCATGAAAATTACAGAACCAACTGATATTGTCAACATCCTGACAGATAGGTTCAGTGCTAACTTTACCTCCCCACCTCACCCCCTAAAAGGAAGAATGCAGCATCCCTGTAATCACAACTATGCAGGTAAAAGCTGCACTCTCTAAACAGCATTCACGGGACCGGACAACATCCCAGGCTGCGTTTTATACGAACTTCAGGATGAACTGGCTCCCCACTTAAGCACCATGTTCAATAATACCTCACATCAGGCTTTGTGCCCACTAAATGGTGCACAGCAACAGTTATCCCACTCCACAAAAGGGGAGCCACCACTGATCCCAGGAACTATCGACCTATTAGCCTGATGAGCCTGGTCTGCAACGCCATGAAAAGTATCATCATGGAACTCATAAACAAAGACATTGGTAACCTCCAAACTCTGGATCCCACCCAGTTCGGGTTTGTGAAAGGCAAATCATGCCTCCTGAACCTGATCGACTTCTTTGAGGCAGTCACCAAAGCCATAGATGAGGGTAAGGTGGTTGACACAGCCTATCTTGACCTCGCTAAGGCTTTCAACACCATCCCCCATTCTGGAATTATAGCTAAACTCACTAAACTAGGTATAAATCCCTACGTCACAAGATGAGCTGCCAACTGGCTCAATGACAGAACCCACACTGTAAAAGTTGCAGACTCCAAATCTGACCTCAAAGCAGTGACAAGTGGAGTACCACAGGCTTCCATCCTGGGACCTCTCCTATTTGGTATCTACTTCTCTGAAGTACAGGCTAACACAGAAGGCCTCTGGCTAATGAAGTTTGCAGATGACTGCAAACTAGGAGCCATAGTCAAGTCCCCAAATGATGTGCACATCCTACAGAAGGGCCTCGCTGATACAGATGCCTGGTGACAGAGCCATGGCCTCAAGCTCAATGCCAAAAAGTGCAGTGTCGTCCCCTTTGGTAAAAACTCTGTACCCATGAACTACTACACAGGCAGCAATCTACTTAACACCGAATGTGTGATAAGAGACTTTTGGACCCAGGTGGATAGTAGTCTCTCCTTTGATAGTCACATCGCCACAGTAGTCAGGAAGTCCTTCTACGTGGCACACCTCATCATAAAAGGGTTCTCATCCAGGAAAAAAGAGGTTATTGTTCCCCTCTACTCGACACTCATTAGACCCATTATAGAGTACAACTCCCCTTTTGAAATGTACCTCACAAGACATCTGCAGCAGCTGGAAAGGCCACAGAAGTACCTCACAAAGAGGATTACTGGCTTCAAACAAATGCCCTACACTGACCGCCTCAAAAAACTCCAGCTTTACTCCATAGCATATCGCCTACTCCGAGGTGATCTCTGCCTAACATATAAAGCTATGTCAAACCCAGAGCTGTTGGACATGCTACACTTAATGAAATCCCAATCCCTCCAAGCTACATGCTCTAGGGACCTAAACCTTGTCACCACAATAAACAGGACATGCTGGAGGGATGGATTCCTGTCCCAGAGACTTCCCATACTCTGGAACAGGCTACCCATCTATGTCAAGAAAAGTTTTTCATGAGCACTCTTAAAGAAAAATCTTGATGAGTGGATGGGAAATAGGAAATACACCCCGGGGATCACTTCTGTGTCTCTGCTCGACAGTGGCACAGGAAAATAACTTTCTTGGGTGGCATAAGCCAGGGAGCCTTGTTGGCTAAGCTTACGTACGCCCTTGGGCCGATAGCCTAGTACCTACCTATGAACCTATGAACCTGTCTATAAGACAGCTCCTAAATATTCTTACTGGCAATACCTAACTAAAGGGTTTCAAGTATCATTATCAATGGAAGATAACACAAACATTTTATTTTCAGTTAAACTAACTTCTTACTCACAATTCTGGAGGATTTTTCATTGGAAATTTCTACACAGATCCTTTTTGACACCTGAGAAACTCTCAAAAATGAACCCTTCAAACAGCAAGTTATGTTGGTGATGTCATCTGTCCACTAATGCTGACTGGTCTCATATTTTTTATGACTGTACTAATATTAAACCATACTGGAATGAGATTAAAAAATTTCTTCAAGCTATCTATACTGATATATTTGTTTTGTCAAAGTCTTTAATTTTATTGAATGTTGTTAATAGTAATAATATGAAGAAAGATCACCTGTATCTGTTGTGGAAAATGTTAGCAATAGCCAGAAAATGTATAACTAGAAGATGGAACTCTAATGTAGCACCCACAATGGAGGAATCTGTATCATCACTGAAGAAATGCATACTAATGGAGAAAGAACTAAGCCATTGGTTAATAGTCCGTGGAGGAAAGTTTTGAATTTGATTGATACCCTACAGATGGATCCCAGCTCTTCCTAACTATCATAGTTTATATATTAACTTATTATTTAACTAGAAATGTTTTTATCTGAATCCTTTTTGACAGGCTGAATGTAAATATTGCAAATAGTTATTGAATGTTATGAATGTATTAAATTACAGTGTTATTTCATCAAAATAAAAATCATTTGAGTAAAAAAAAAAAAAAAGGTGTTTCCACACCCACCACCCTTAAATTTCATCTAACGAATACACTGAATCCCACACTGACACAAATGCTGGACAGAGGCTCAGGAATCTAGTCTAAAAGGGAGGCGAAAGCCAACACATTCTGGCTAGGCTTACAAATGCCCTAGGGCAGATAGCCTAGTACCCACCTATGAACCTATTAACAAGCATGCATCAGTACTGATGCTTCCCTTGTAAGAACACTAGTGTATGTGACGTTGGGAAAATGAGAAAGGAAATAAACAATGAGAAGGGCGCAGCAACACATCACTACTACATTACGTGAGGTCACTCGGCAAGAAGCAAAACACAATGTTTATCACATTCTGTCAATTAATATATCATTATACACATGATGCCTTCATTACTGAAGCAAAGCTGCACTGCTGAGGTGAGTTTGGTACTGGAAAGGGTGAAATTATGAGGCCGTGACACCACAGAAAGATTGCCCATAATACCAACTTACATGTCAGCTCATGAGGTGAACAACAAAAAATTGTAATATCTGCTTCGGAATGTAGCTTTTCATAGCAAGGGCAAGATTCTTCATTAGGGAACTAATATCATGATTTGAAAAATTACAGTAAATTATTTCTTCAGAAGTTTGCACCATCTGTCTCTTCTGGCTTAGTGGCCTACATGAAACAAAGACTCCAAAATGTGTTTCATATAGATTACTTCCCACTCACTGGTCTAAAAGTTTGTTCCATAATAATCGAATCATTTAGGTTCATAGGTTCATACGTTTATAGGTGTTCACTAGGCTAACAACCACAAGGGCCTTTTTAAGCCTAGCCATGCATTCCAAATCTCTGACAAGTTCTGATACCCTTGAAATGTGTAAGCATGGACCTGGGAGGTGAACCATTTACAAGTTACCTGTGTCCATTAGAGACATAGGTGCCAAACCAGGGGTGAATTTCCGGTTTTCCATCCAGTTGTCCAAGTTGCACTTGAATTGGGTTAGGGAGGATCTCTGCTTCATATGGATGGGGAGCCTGTTCCATAGATGCTGTAGTCTCTGGGATACATACTTGTCTCTCCAGCAGGTCCTATTTATATCACAGGCAAGGTTCAAGTCTTTAGAACAAGTAATTCTGGTACTGTTTGTTTTGTGGATATGCAGGAGGTCCATCAGAGTGGGGTCTGACAATGTCCTGTATGCCAAGCATAGATCTCCCCTCAGAAGCCTGTAGGAGACAGAATACAGAGATAGGGCCTTGAGACAGTCAGCATAGGATTTACACCACACTTACTCCTTGTATTCTTTTAGTGAGGAACCTCTGTGGATGTTCCAGTTGTTGGATATGCCTGGCTAGGTATATACCAAAGGGGGCATTGTACTCTATGATAGGTCTGATGAATGTCGAATACAGTGAAACAATGATTCCCCTGGAATTAGATGCCATACCTTTGTTTATAGGTTGTGCAACACAGAATGATTTCCTCACCACTGTAGACACGTGATGATCAAAGGCTAGATTACTATCTATGTGTGTCCCTAAGTCCCTGACTACTGGGTCAACTCTAAGGGGTGTTTTGTCAATATGATAAAAAAAAAAAACTGGTCATCTGATGAAGTCTGATTACTGAGATGAAAATGCATGTACTGCAAAGGCAATTATGTGTGCTTATTACCTGTGAAGTTTCGAATGTATTTGGAATAAAATTCAGCTTGGAAAACTACCTCGGTGTTTTACTCTACGCTACAGGCACTTTTTGACTGTTTTCTTGTTGTCAATATGATAGTTACCAGGGATGGATAACTTCCCAAAGGATACTATTATGCATTTCTTGGTATATAGTTTTAGTCCATGGTTCTGACATCAGTTGTTTGTCTGTGTCAGCCCCTCCTGGAGAACATTTGTGTCAGTATGAGATTCAATGACAGCTCCTAATTTGCAATCATCTGCAAATGTAGTTAGTCAGAGACCACTGACATTGGCCTTGACTTCTGAGAAGTAAATGCAAAAAAGGAGGGGTCCAAGGACTGATCCCTGAGGGACTCCACTTGTGACTGACCTCTTTGTAGAGGTGGACTCCCCAGTTCTAACTTCCTGGGTCCTGTCTGTGAGCCAGATGACTATCCACTGGGTGACATACAGGCTTGTACCTAACCTCTTGAGTTTGTCAACAATGTCTGAGTGAGGTATTGTGTCAAATGCCTTGGCCAGGTCAAGGTAGGCAGTGTGAATGATTTTGCCCTCATTCGTTGCTTTGCTGACCTTCTCAAAGAAGTCAACCAGGTTAAGTAGGCATGATCTGCCCTTGACAAAACCAAACTGGGTTGGGTCCAGTGTCTGGAGGTTACTATATCTCTACTGATTATCACCATGATAATCCTTTCCATGGCTTTACATATAAGACTAGTGAGACTTATGGGTCTGTAGTTTCCAGGGTCTGTAGATGTCCCACCTTTGTGCAAAGGGATGACTGTTGCCATTCTCCATTCATGAGGCATGAAGCCCGTTTGGAGGCTACAGTTAAATTGTAATTCCTGAGGCCCTGATAGGTCATGTTTCATTCTATTTAGAAGGCATCCTGGGATAGGTCAAGTTTCATGCTATTTAGAAGGCATCCTGGGATATTGTCTGGACCCACTGATGCAATGTTCTTGGTCTTAGAGAGAGCATTAAGGACCTGTACCCTAGTGATAGTAGGGGGAGTTATATTTGATGATATTTCCTGAGGCAAGGTTGAGGGAGAGAGAGTAGTAAAGTTGGAGCTGAATTTATCAGCCAGGTTTGCTGTATCTTCTGGCTCAGTATAGGTGGCTCCATTTACAATGAGCTCTGTACACAATTGTGTATTGCCTTTAAGATTGTAGACATAGCTAAAGAATGCTTTGTGGTTGTCCTTGGCCTGGAAGGCCAAACTTACCCCAAATTTGGCTATGGCAGACTTTATTTGTCCTCTGAGTTGTTTGTTTAGTTTGAGAGTGCTTTTATCCTGTTGGGTGCTGCACCTGCTAGTTTTTGCCATGGTTTTCTTCCTCCTGTTATGCATCTTATTGATTTTGTGATTCCACCAGGGGAGCTTGTTTTTTGAGTTAGTTTTGTACTTCCTCCTAATGGGTACAGCTGCCTCTATGCAGCTATTAACGTGCTTGTACAGGGTTTCTGTGAACAGTTCTGTATACGCAGAAGTTTTCTCAGAGTTTATAGGGGCTTGAGGTTTTGCCAGATTCGCACTTAATAGCAGGAGGTTAGCCTTAGAATACTTCCTGAATATTCTCAGTTTCGCTGGCAGTCCAGGTTTTAGTTTTACTTCAAAGGAGACCATTTTGTGGTATGACCTTACCAGGGAAAGCATTACAGTAGGGGGTGTGCAGCAGTCTCCCATATTAGTGAGGACCAGATCCAGTATGGTTGCATCCCTGGTTGGTGTACTGACTATCTGGTCCAGGGAGTTTGTGTTTACAAAATCCAGGAATCCCTGTGCATGTACATTTGATGTCATATAGGATTCCCAGTTAATACTGAGATAATTAAATTCAGCCACGAATATGGTATTGGGTTGGATGGGTAGTGTTTCTTATAACTTTAAATACATGGTATGGGCTTCCTGGGTCATAGAGGGGGATCTATAGCTTGCAAGGAAGTGGTATTTGATTTTACCTATGGTGATTTGAACATGCAGCAGCTCAAGTGCATTGTACTGTTTGACCAGCTTTGAGGTATACCTATTTTTGACGTAAATAGAGGCACCTCCACCTTTAGTCCCTGCCTGTAAAGTAGCTGGTCTAAATGTGTGGAAGGCATTATAACCTTGCACTATTGGTGTGCTCTCCACAGCTTTAAACCATGTCTTAGTGACCATACAGACATGAGCATTCTCTACGGTAAACAGAGCTTCCAGGGAGTGGAGATTTTTATTTAGGCTCCTAGCATTGAGCAGTAATACCTTTAGATTTTCTTAGTTTTTATTTGCTATGTCAGAAGTACTTTCAGTTTGGCATTGCCTAAAAAAAGACACTATGGAGGAAGACAATATTTTAGCTAATATTCGAAAGCCTATAGGGGAGAGGTGCAGACCATCCCTGGCAAAGCAGCATGGTCTGTTGACCATCTCCTTCCATGCTGATATATATTGCACCCCCTTAGATGACACGAGAAACTAAGCCAATTATTAAAGTCAATCATCTTTTGTTCATATTGTGCCATCGTCCTTGGAAAAAGTAAAATGCTGCTCAATGCTAGGCTCATACCAGTGTGAGACACATTCTGAGAGCTCTATGATGTCTTTCATCATATAGTCTAGGCAGGTAGGTCTCAGGTAATTTACTCCTGCATGGACTATGACTGAGTCGTATTGGTAATTGTGGTCCAGTGACCTGAGTGCATGCGTAATGTGGCTGATCCTAACTCCTGATAAGCAAATGACCGTCTTTCTCCTTACTCAGCCTGGTGAGAGGGACATCAGTGTGCTTCACGATGGAGTCTCCAATGACTAGAATGTTGGATTATGTGGTGACTTGCCTTATGGGCTTAGAGGTAGAGGCTCCATGAGATGTAGCTCTATGTGTTGATGTGGGTGTTGTTTTGAAAGAGTGCATTTGGGGCTGCTGAGGGCATTTCTTATGTGTACTTTGTCTAGGAGGACGTTGTGCTTCAGGAAAGTTACATGTATGTGCCTCAGTATATGTGGGTCTATATGTCTGCTTTGTACTGTGCATGATAGGTGCAGCATGTGTACTACTGACAACATTATTGACATTACGAGTACTTATATGTGAGAGCTTTTCCTCCAGTGATGTGTAAATACATCTCTCAAATACCATATCAGTTTGTTTGAGAATTAACTGGTTGTCAGTAAACATGAGGCAATTTCTACATTGCCTCAGGATGCCCATATCCACCAAGCTGGTAACAGAGACAGTACAAAAGTTGATATCCATGGCAACAGACCCTTTTTATTGATTAAACTGGTTGGGGTGACAATATCAATCACTGTCTGGATTATCTGGTTTGCAACTATGTGGACAGTGCTTGTCACTGCAAACTAGAGGTCCTGTGTGCAACTAGATATTGGAGAAATTTCAGTTGTGCTTTTACAGGAAAAATGCCACTCAAGGTGTCTGAGTCTGTACAGAGCACTACCAACATTTGAGGGGAAACTAATACGTAAACCCTGAAAATTTAAGGATGAAGTATTTAGGCAGATATTCTGAAGTTAGAAACAAATCAAACAGCATTTACTGAAAACAAAGAATTAGCTTGCCAAGAATGATGAAAAGAGAGGAGCTGCATTTGGCTTATTAAGACAAATACTACAGTTTTGTAACAGTGAGCTCTTTCACAGTTGTCAAAACCCAACGTGGTACACAGTACATTGCAATGAAGTGCTCTGAGTGCCAGGAAAAGCTTTCCACTAATGAATCTGCATGCAAAAGCTTGGAAGTTCAAAAGTAGCAACTTAATTCGTGATGCACTGGCAAATGAATGTTGTAGTGCACATTTAGTGCGATTAAGCTTCAAAGTATCAAAAACATTGTCTCAGTGGTGCTGCAGTACCACATCTGCCTCTAACTTTAGTGTCCTGAGTTCCCATGTTTGGAAGTAGAAAACAAACAGCCTTGGCTGATCTGGGAGGTGGAAAAGGGGTTTTACCCCTCCAGTAACATGACAGGGACCAGAAGAAATGGAGGAAGACTTGCAGAAGAATGAGTGTGAGAGGGGGCTACATTTCAATGCAGCTCATGATGGAGGCAGAGCTGAACTGGCAACTGAGCCAGCCTGTAGGCTATTGCAAAAAGGGTTAAGATGAACAAACTAATGTTGTACAACAATACCTTCAATTCCATAGTAAGAGAACACCGCTTCTTTAAACACTGACTCTGGGTCTGCCTGAAAAAGAGCAGAATATACATGGGTTAAAGTTACAGGAAAAATATCCTGCTAACCAGTTTTTCTGGCATTCATTACAGAAGTGTGGAGGATTTTTTTTCCTAACAGCCAGTTAAGATGACTGAAACCATAACTGTGGTTTAATGAAGCTAACTGAATAACAATGGAATGGGCATATCACAGTAATTACATGGAGAATGAGACCTGGAGCTAAGACATTTCCATACGTGTCATTGTTAACCAAGAGGAGTGGTACTGGGCAGGGATATGTACTGGACAGATGGATGAATGTATTTTTTGATAAGATGAAATAACAGCTGCAGTTAATAATGCAGAGTACTAAAATAATGGTTTTCATGATGCCAGGGCTGGACCACAGCAGATTAAACACTTCGAAATGTCTATGAAAAAAATAGACTGAAAAAAGAAGACTGGTTTCTTTTTAACATGAAAGGGCTAAAACTAGGATACAAATTATCTGTCAATATCAGTGAAGGCATTACTATTCTGTGGGTTTGGTAGGGGGGCAGCGACCAAGCAGCTAAGGTGGTGTACACCCTATAATACTGAGAAAGCTAGAACTTCCTAGTGTCACTTGCAGGTTCTGAAAGTAAAATAGTACAATGACTGAGAGGGGATAACAGTCTTAATGTACTGTCTGGCTTAGAACTGGCCAACCTAACTGTGACCCAATAAATCAGTGCATTGCCTGCAAATTACAAGAGCTGACACATATGCATTTAAAGAACATGTCTTATTAGGAGGTACTAGGAGAATAAAACATATTATATACTTCAGTTTGTTCAACTTGTGTGTGTGTGTGCGTGTGTGTGTGTGTGTGTGTGTGTGTGTGTGTGTGTGTGTGTATGTGCGCGTGCCTATATGTGTATGCGTGTGCATCTGTGTGCATGCATTGTATATGCAGTTACATTCTACATGTAGCAGTATTGCTTACAAGTAGCCATTAATATAAATAAATAATGCAAGAATAATCATGTGAAAATCAGGATTTATAGTTTTACAAACTTCTATACAACCTTCAGCCCTTAGCCTTCAAAATACACAGCATTCTACACCGCAATTAGTGCTACACTGTTGAAATATGCACTCACCAGATTTCACTACCTAGTGAGATGCCAAGAGAAGAGCTAATTTTTTCAGTTCAAAACAGTAACTTATAAGTAGAGTTCATGATGCACAAACATTTTAGATCACCTGGTAGAATGCACAATCAAGATTTGCTAATAGTATATTTAACTGGTGTCATTAATGGTACATTCTTATTCCCCAGCATGCTAGCAATTAAAAGGTAAGGAATTTAATTGTTTAGCAGTACCTGTGCATCTGTTAGCATGATGTCCTTTAAGGCAGGTGGTCCTACTGGCTCTCCATTTTCCATTCGGACATAATGAACTTGATATCCACGGATCTGTCCATGTTGCTTGTTGGGGGCAGGTGAACGCCAAGACACATTTATAGATGTCGAGTTGATAGCCTCAACCTCGACCTTGCGAGGAGGACCACTGGGAACTGGAACAACACCATTGGATAAAAGTATGTTACAGAGAATGACCTACCCAGTCACAAAATCAACCATCAGAAAAAGGCAAACTGACTAGTAATCTTAGGATTGCTGGCTAATATTAATTAACAAAAAGTCATTTAAATTAATGGAAGTGCCCGACAAAAACTGCTCTACATTTTAGTGGAAGTTCAAAAATGAGACTGATGCAAAAAAACAAAATGGAAGCTAAAAATAGTATTTGTTATAAAAATGTAAGAAAAAGCCAAGGAAATGCTTTGAAGATCAAAGCATTAAAAATACAACAATACTGTATTGACAAAAATGTGTTAAAAAAAATATTTTGAGTGACAAAAAACATCATCTGATTTTACATTCACTTTCCCTTATAAATATTTTGATGCTTGAAATACAACACATCAAATGAAGAAAAAAAAATTAAGGATTTAAAAATTTGTTGAAAGAAGCAACCAATGAATGAAAACATTGAAGACCAGCCGGGCATACAACTTGAAGATTCAAAGTGCGCACATACAAAAAAATTTAAAAATGCAGCAAGACTTTTCAAGAAGCACTGCTGAGTAGCAGAAGAAAAAAAATCCAGAAAGTCATTAGAGTAAAAAAATATGGTGATGAAACAAGTGTAGAAGGGCAGTCCTGCTGATTTATACTTTAAATATGATAGTAAGAAATGTGGGAAGAAGTAATAAAAAGACTACATAGTATGTCTAGAGAGACAGTCACAGAGAGAGAAAGAGGGAGAGAGACAGAGAGAGAGAGAGGAGAGCTAGAAAGAAAAGAGTCAGAAAGCAGTAGCAAACTTGATGCTGGGTAGCCAACATACCATCTTCATCTGTGCGAATGAATACTGAAGAGCTCTCTGGGCCCGGTCCAACACCAGTATGGGCTGTAAGGGTAATGCGATACTCAGTCCATTTTTCCAGATTTTCCAAACGATACTGGGTGGTATCCGCAGAAATCTCAGTAACTTCGAAAGGCTTTATTTCATCCCCATCCAAGGCAATGTACTTGATAGAGTACTTAATGATGATGCCATTCTGTTTCTCTACCGGTGGAGGCATCCAACTTACCACAATGCTAGTTGACGATGGACTGAAGCACTTGATGTCTTGAGGAGCAGCTGACGGCTCTAGTTTTATCAGCAGTGGGTAAGAGAAGGGTCAGGTGAGCAGGTGGAAATGGTTGAAAACAAGCAAAACAAAACACAAAAAATGACTGAAAACAAGGAGAAAAGCAAATAACAAAATGCAACTTAATAATGCAAACTAAAACGTTAAACAGATGTAGCACCTTGGCTTATTGGTATGAGCAAACCAAAAGTAATCAAATCAAAAAGACAAGGAAATGGAGGGAAATGAAAAATGAAGCCTCAAAATATCATCACCTACCTGTGAATAAAGTTCCATTTATTAGAACTTTTCCAATTTAACACTAAACCTTAAATAATGTACCTACCAATTTTCAGCTGCAGCTACAGAATGTAGGAATTGGATTCAGCCAAAAAACTTTCATATATGTGTCAAATATCAACAGAAAGTTTTGCCACAGAATGGAATTGCCAACTAATTTGAGTTTATTTTAGTTTTTGCAGATGTATATGCATGTTAGATTCTGTGAAAAACAGCATCCTTGTGGCAAAACTTTCTTTACACAATCCACTATAAACATTTACCAAACACCTGCATCTTTCAAGTTCAACACAAGTACATGTCCTGTTTAAATGACAGTACTGAATCAAACACCATCTGCAATTTATATGAGCATACATGCATACCTCTCAGCGGGTCTGTTCTGGACTTTCTGCATAATAAACACAGGTCTGTTTTTTTTGTATGGAATGACCAGAAAGGGAATTTATGATTTTTTGCTGCTCCATTTAGTATTTGTAATACTTCCCTTAAGAGGTAGGTATACTGCTTTACCTACTCTTAGATACTCAAAAGGACAAATGCATAGATAAGGAGCACAGCTGGTACTCTACAGAAGCATATTACAGACTGCATCCCAAATGGCAACTGACAAACACGCATGATGCATGTATATGGCCTTAGCATCCCTCTTCATGAATCAGTCATCGTTTGCTTCTGAGTTTTAAACAGCAGGCACATGCTGAGAAGTATGCATGTATAAGTAGTCAAGAATAAAGCAAACACTTCCTTTTAGAGCTGTACATACCAGATGCAATGCCAGTTCTGGTGGCACTGAAGGCAGCTGAGAGTACTTACCTGGTAGCATATGCATTTGCATCCTATCTCTGGCTAATTCTAACTTTCAGCTATTAAGACTGCAGGAGGAAGATATTCTGATAGCAAGTTTGTTTAAAAAGAATGTTCTATCATCTTATGGTTAAATTTATATATATATCACTAATTTGAAGACAAAGTAATGTTCACCATGTTTTACTTGAGAGATATATACTTTTCTCACTTAAAAAGTATTCTTTTCCACCGACACTCTAGGTACTGGGTATTTAATTCAGTGCACTTTCTGCACAAGTACAGAATTTTCTAAACAACTAGGGTGAGTTACAATAGTACATGGGTGGCATAAATTTGGTTGAACTGAGTAGGAGCACATTCAGATTCTGAAGCAGTTCACTTCCAAACACACTCATAATTAAATACAGGTATAATAAAGTAATAATGATGAAGCTATAAGCTTTTTGGCTACGTACAGATACGAAACATCAAATACAAATTAAACAGCTTCATAAAATGACTAGAAAAGAGACTATTTAAAACAGCAAAGAGTCATTCTGTAAAAATGTCTACCATAAACTTCAACAGCATACTTTGCATATATAACTTCCTTATATATCTGCATGGAAATATATCACAGGGCACTAAATGCAAAAGGGCAGGTTATGTTTTAAAGGAGTTTTAAAAATGCTTACTCTAGAATGAGAATGATACAAATTTGCCAAAATGTCAAGCAAATGGTTAAAACAGGTCAAAGCAGCACAGACAACTGCAAGTAAAATATTATGCTGCCATGGAAAAGGCTCAAATTAATATTCTGGTGTCTAATAAAGCCAGTTAATGTAAACTAACTCTACTCATGTCTGACTACACAACTGAAAGTGTTTCTGTAAAGCCTTTTCATCCCATTTCTAGACAGCAAGTACCTTCAAGATGAAGGATAGGAGTCATAGATTAAATGATAATGGAATAGTATTTATTAAAACAAAAAGATTTTCACCTCCCATTTGTAACCCTACATTGACTTACGCAGGTTATCAGAAAATGAATTAGCTCCTCTGTTTGATCCAACTAAATCAGCTTTTTCTCTCATAAAATGGCATCATACTGGGATGATAGCTTTGCATTTCTACCAAGAGATATACTGCCCAGCAACAGCTGGATGGAAGAAAATCATACAGTAACTAAACTAGTAGCATTAAGTTAGGCATGACTGGGGGTGGTACAATATGTCTGACAATAAAAGAAAAACAAGTAGAGAAAAATAAGAAATCAATCAAAGCAGGCACAGAGTCACAGAAGAGAAAAGGTTTGTATTATTTCTTGTACTGTTAAATAGAAACTATCGACTTTGTTCTAATTTCCACTAATGAAAGACAAAAGGAAATCTTCAATAAATACTTTGTATCCATGTTTATTAGAACTACTTAGGGTGTATGATCCAGCACACCAGTAGACAGACCTGCATTTCATTTGCCAATAGAGGTCAGAGATCAGTGTCAGAAGCTGTGTTGTTTTACAAAAGATGTACCCTTTTGTCTAGAGAACCCCTAAAAAAATGAATGAGAGATTTGCAAACAGTAAATGTCTCCTCTTGGTTGGTTCTTCCCCTGTTGGATGGGGAACAAATGGGTCAGTACACCAACAGATGGTGAGCAAAAATTTTATTCACCAACACCTTCATCTGGATTTTTAGATGTCTTTAAACAATTTTTTGTCGCAACATTAGATTTTATATACTTGGGACAATTTCAAGAAAATCTTTAAAAAATTGAGTTTGTTTAGGGAGCATGAGTTAAGCACAGTTCCAGCTAATCAGAAACTTGGAGGAAAATCTGAAAATGTTATCCATCAAGATGAGTCAGCAAAACCTACAAGAGTGAGGTGATCAGCTTAAAGGATGGAGGTGTGGGGCCCAGATCATCTGTTAAGAGCTTAAGAAGGGAAAGTAGAATTTTAGTGTAAAAGAAAGACGAGGCTTCAGCTCATAGATTGTGCCAATCATAGCAGGAAGGCAAAGGGTACAGCCAATCAGGGCAAGCTAAAGGCGCATCAATTGGCAGTTAGGAAGGGACATTTCACAAATAGATGACTGGCAGATGAGAGGAGAAGTTGGGGTAAAGTGAATGGAAGGGAAAGAAAAAATAATTAAAACCAAGAAAAGAGTAAAGGTCAAACCAACTGGGGTGCACAGAAGAGTTCTCCAATAAAAAAATCTTAGCGTAACACCCCTCATTGCAAGTGAGAGTGACCATAAAAATGTATTCTGTGGTAACTGAATACATATCACGGGTTACTGTGAAGTTGTTGTATCTTTCGGCTTTTCCCAGTTAGGGGTCGCCACAGCGAAACTCCAGTCAGCTAATGATTGGCAGTAGATTTTTACGTAATGAGTTGCCAGCCCTAACGTACAACCTTCAATAAAGGTACGCCCATTGAAGCATGTCTCCACACAGAAGATGCTTTAGCTGAGAATCGAACAGGACAACGTCTTACTGTGAGGCGACAATGCTACCGCAGCACCACCATGTCTTACTTCACAGTAACAGTGATCACAGGTTACTGTGAAGTAAAACATTAAAATAACATGTTTGGTAAATTTGTGCTAACACCAGACAAATGATCTACGCCAATACAGGCTTTATTAATGAGGTGGCAAATGCAAACTGTTGCTTATCTACTGGCAAACCATGCAACTAAAATAATAAAGACATTTTCAATATTAAGAGAAAGAACAGAATATAGTATACTGCATATCTGGAAACTGACATACTATCGATATGAAATTTGTGATTTCATGATACATTTTCCAGTTTATCCATCTGTAAAGATGCAGAACAAAGTGTAGCATAAAAAGTACTACAGTATTTTTGGTGACATATAGATGAGGATGGAACCATATGGAAGGAAGGAAACAAAGCACCACAGTTATAATAAAGACAAAAAGAAGAGTGGCAACAAACAAGAGAGAAACAAAACATTAGCCACAGTGGAACACAAAACAGGCATGTAAAGATGGAATAATGCCATCAAATTCTGACACAACATGTTTTCTAATATGCCAGGTAACTGTTAGAGGTGTGCAAAGTTGGGGATATGGCTGCACATCTTCTGGGACTGTGAGGTTTGCAACAGTTTAAAAGGAGTCTGGATTATTTAATAAGCAAGATCAGTGAGGTAAGAATCACTCTAATAACAGAGATGTACTTTCTCAACTAGACACCACGGGTGCTATTGTTACTACTTTTGATAGCTGCTAAGAAAGTAATCTCCAAACACTGGAAGGAGTAAGAGAATTCCATGAATGGAAGAGGTAATCAAGTTAATTAATGAGGTTAAGGAACCAGAATTAGGGAAAGACTCAACAGTGAAGAATTATTAACCAATGGAACCTGTGGGTTAGCAACTAGAAAACTGACTGAATGGTACATAATGTGGTGATAAGCTTGGTGATTTTATAAGCACAAACAGCCAATTATACTATTGCAAAAAGTTCAGAAATGTTTTATTCTTTCTGTACTGATTGCCTAA
Source organism: Protopterus annectens (assembly GCF_019279795.1). Taxonomy (NCBI): domain Eukaryota; kingdom Metazoa; phylum Chordata; order Ceratodontiformes; family Protopteridae; genus Protopterus; species Protopterus annectens. Next base: position 805,554,856 of record NC_056728.1, on the reverse strand, counting down.
CACATGTACAAACATGGATGATGAGACCAATGTTTACGAATTGTAACAGAAGTGGACAAAAGAACTTGGAGAACAATTAAACATGTTTGGAAGTGCTTGGAAGGAGCTTAGTTTGTATGTAGTTGATTGGAAGTTATTTAATGCTCTGTAAGTGTAATCCTGATTAAATACTGGAATGGAACAACACCAGTTTGACATTATGTTTTACAAGGTTTAAAGTATAGTGCACTATGCATGAGATCTCATGAAATGTTGTAAGAGTATTGTAGGGCATGTAATAAAGTTCTGAACTAGGAAAAACTGTTACTCAGTAGATAGGATACAAATAGCAATGGTAATTAAATGATTTTAAATTCTGATAATTTGTCACAGATCTGTACGATGTGACAAGTGGAACTATGCAAAGACTTGCCACTTCTGCCAAACCTGATATGGCTCATTCAACATCAGATGAATTTCAGAAAAACACTTTGCGAGATGATGGGGCTTGTTTCAGTCCTTCCTGAGAAAAACTTAAGTCTGACATCTCGCCTACTTAGATAAATTGCCATAAAGTTGCTACACTTCCTGTGGAAACTGTAAAATCTCATTAACAAAATTACTTTTTATGCTTCTTAATAAGTCACTGCACCCAAAGTTATTGGCTCACAACTCTTCAAAACAAATTTTTAAAATTGTTTTCCTTTTTTCTCCCCAAAAAACAGTTCTGTCATGGTTGTAAACACACTCACTCACATAGCAGAACTCCAGAGAGCACCACCAGAGTAAGAGAAAAATCACTTTTAAAAACTCATTGTTTTGTTGAGTTTGTCCACATTAAGTTCAGATGTGAGGAATCATATGATTTTTGTCTACATTTACTTGTTCAAAGGCTACAAAAACTAATGTTTTAAATGGCCAGAATACATGTTCTTCAGAAACTTGCGTACTAAAAATGTAAATGTTAAGCCCAGCAAATAGGGTACATATCATCTTCTTCTTCTTTCGGCTTTTCCTGATTAGGGGTCACTACAGCGGAACTCCGGTCCACTAATAATTGGCAGTAGATTTTTACGGTGCCGAGGTGCCAGCTCGACGCCCAACCTTCAACGAAGGCATGCCCTATGCATGTCTTTCAAACACCACTCGACCGTGGGGAGGACATGCAGACTCCAATCAGAAGGTGGTCCAGCCGAGAATCGAACAGGAGAACCTGTTGCTGTGAGGCGACAATACTACCGCTGCACCACCGCGGCTAAATAGGGTTCATATCATAATAACTTCAATTCAAAATGACTTGGTGGAAAACAAATTAAGCAAAAGGCTAAAAACACTATATCACAATGGGCTTTAGAGCAGAAGCAATATAAAATTGCACATAAAAACAGAACACACCTCATACATTCCTACAGATTTGAAAGACCAGAAAGAGATCTGACAATGTCTACTTCCAGAAGTAACCTCAAGGTTTCTTTCTGATCTAAAGATGATGTTCCCACAAAATCTCTCACAAAGAGCAAGCCAAGAAAGAAGTCAGAAGCTTGTGTCTGTCGTCATTACCAGCATAACTATTTACAAGCAAGTGCCTTTACTGGAAAAGGTCTGTCAACAACCACTATACTATATCCCACATGATCTGCTGCATTATGTAAAGAACATCTGCTGGTCAACTCCAGCCAAAGTGGCTGGATCTGCCAGTACATGACAGTGTCAGGGAGAAATGGTCCAGGTACTGCATTAGTGTCACTTTAACTTCAAGAAGAAAGAAAAAGCTTGTCCAGTTTTAGATAGGATTCACAGCTATGAAAGCTACATACTGCTGACATACTGTGGACTGCATGTGAAGTAGAAAGCACTGTTTTATTATCCTGCAGTCAGAATGTCTTAAAATATGCAAGTCTGAACTGTCACACCTCTGAACTGTTCTACCTTCACCTGGAAGGACCTGCTGTCAATCAGTCATCCGAGACTTCTTGTATCAATTATTGTAGCACACAAAAGTGTTACCAGCACAAAAGGTTCTACAATGAAACAGCTCCAGTATTTATTAATGCCCACCCCTCCAGGTATGTCTAAAAGTCAGTTCCCTGTGCTTTTTCCTATTAATCCGATGAACTTGGGCATCCTGTGGCAATGTAGCAACTGCCTCATGTACACTGACAACCATCTCCTCTTACCTCCCAACACTCAGACTTATGAGAGATGCACTTATATATCCAAATTGGAAGCCACGTACTCTCCAGCCAAGACTGGAATAGTTGGTCAAGAGAAGAAGGTCAACACTTGCACCACACCACAGGGAACACATAGCCCTCTAGAACACACACTCGCACTGCCTTCACATAAAAACACAAACCACACACCCACCTTCGTGGAGGCTCTCAATAAAAATCTACCTAAACAGAAGAGACCTCCAAGGCAGAAACGCACCTGACCACCACAACACAACACTAATCACGAGACACATAACTCTCCTAAACAGTGTGCCACTCAACCGAAGCCCCTAAGGCAAAACAGCATGCCCAACACACTAGTCACAGGTGACTCGATAGTGAGGCACTCTAATGTCCCACTCACTAGGCTGAATAAGGAGAAAGTAACAGTCAGCTGCCTGTCAGGCGCCAGGATCCACCACATAAGGCATGCACTCAGGTCCCTCAATAACAGGTACAAATATGACTCTGTCATTGTACATGTGGGTGTGAATGACCTGAGACATACCTCCCTGGACTACATGAAAAGAGACATGGAGGAGCTCTTGGATTATGTAGCCCAGGCAGGTATGACCCTAACCCTGAACAGCATCCTATCATCACCCAGAATGATACCACAGTACAAGCAGAAAATGCTTTGCCAGAGATGGCTTGCATCTGTCACCCCTAGGCTTCGGGATACTGGCCAAGGCTCTTGCCACCCCTATAGTGCCTTTTTTAGGCAGTGTTCCAAAGACCAAAATTACCACCATAACAGCTACAAGCAAATGCAATCTGGGAGTCATGCTACTCAACGCTAGAAGTCTAAATCTCAAAATGCACTCGCTCGAAGCACTCCTTAAAATGGAGAACATCAACATTTGTGCTGTAACAGAGACCTGGTTCAAGGCAGCAGAAAGCACTCCTGCACTACCAGGCTATAACTCATTCCACATCTTTCAGCCCCAGAACTTGGACCGAAGCTCCAAAGGCGGTGGTGTTTCCATATTCACAAAGGAAGCACACTTCCAGACTGGTAGCCCAACATAATGCATCTGAGATACATCAGGTGCAGCTAATACTGGGTAAGACAACGATTCAGGTTGTAGCCTGATATAGGTCCCCAACCATGTCCCAAGACTCACACTCCACGTTCCTAAGCACACTGGAGAATATTAGGGTCCAACTTAACACTCTCATACTGGGCAACTTCAACTACCTCTCCATTAACTGGGAAAACTATTTATGTACCAATACACTTGCCCAATGCTTTCTAGAATTCATTAATTCCAATGCTATGGACCAGCTCGTTCTATACCCCCATTAGATGTAACAACATCCATGATATAGGTCCCCAACCATGTCCCAAGACTCACACTCCACGTTCCTAAGCACACTGGAGAATATTAGGGTCCAACTTAACACTCTCATACTGGGCAACTTCAACTACCTCTCCATTAACTGGGAAAACTACTTATGTACCAATACACTTGCCCAATGATTTCTAGAATTCATTAGTTCCAATGCTATGGACCAGCTCGTTCTATACCCCCATTAGATGTAGCAACATCCTTGACCTGGTCATTACTAACATGGGTGACCGTTGCTCTACACCAATAGTCAACTCCTCCCTGGTTAGATCCGACCAAAAACTAATTACCTTGGAAATCCACATCCCTCCCGCACTCACAAAGGTAACCACCATGAAAAACTTCTCCAAAGCTAACTTTGGGCTTGTAAAAACAGAGGTGGCTAACTTCACAGCACCCATGCAAATGGAGATCAGTTGCATGACTGCTGAATCATACACCAATGCACTGTACGAACACATACACAAATGCATGGATCTCGCCATACCCAATAGAACCAAGACGCTCTCCTCAAAAAAAAAAAAAGAAGCCAATCTGGTGGTCCCCTGCCATAAACAAACACTACAACAGAAGGAGGAAACTGATGCAGAATAAGATGAAGTTCCAAGACTGGAAAAACTTCCTTATCAGCCTCAACAAAAGGATGAGATCCCTCATCAAATCCTCTGAAGCTAGATATGAAAACAGAATTACAGCAGATAGTAAATACAACCACAAAGCCTTCTATAGTTATGTAAAGAATCTCTACTGCAATACTCAGATTTGCTCTGAGCTACTGCACAATGGTGCCTCCTATACCGAGCTAACAGATATTGCCAATATACTGGCCGACAGATTCAGTGCTAACTTTACCCCTCTCCTCCCCCAAAGGACCAATCACAATACCAGTAGATTGCCAGGCACCCAGTATTACTGCTGCACAGGTTAATATAGCACTGTCCAAGGCCAAGAATACAGCTTCTATGGATCCTGTCAATATCCCTGCCTGTGTTCTACATGAACTACAGAGTGAACTGGCACTTCACCTGTGTGCCCTGTTCAATCACAGCCTCACCTCAGGCTTTGTCCCTACCAAATGGCACACTGCTACAATAATCCCACTTCATAAAGGAGGAGCGACTACAGACCCCAGGAATTATTGCCCAATTAGCCTGATGAGTCTGATATGCAAAGCTATGGAATGCATCATCATGGAACTAATAAACAAAACAAGGATATAGAGAATCTCCAAACTCTGGATCCTACACAGTTTGGTTTTGTGAAGGGAAGATCATGTCTGCTCAACTTGGTCAACTTCTTTGAGTCAGTCATCAGAGCTGTGGATGAAGGCAAGGTGGTTCATACAGCCTACACTGATCTGGCCAAGGCCTTTGATACCATTCCCCACTCAGGAATTATAAAAAAACTTACTAAGCTAAGCATCAACCCCTATATCATTAGGTGGGTTGCAAACTGCCTCACAGATAGAACCCACAGTGTGAAGTAGCTGACTCCAAGTCAGACTGCTGACCAGTCATGAGTGGAGTCCCACAGGGTTTGGTCCTGGGTCCTCTCCTGTTTGGTATCTACTTCTGTGAAGTCCAGGCCAACATGAAGGGACTCTGGCTGACAAAGTTTGCAGACAATTGTAAGTTGGGAGCTATTATTAACTCCCCAAGTGATGTTGACATCCTCCAGAAACACCTCAATGACACAGACGACTGGTGTCAGAACCATGGCCTTAAGCTCAATGCCAAAAAATGTGTCGTCATCCCCCTTGGGAAAAACCTGGTTCCCTTGAATTACCACAGAAGGTGTTATAAGAGATCTGGGAATACAGGTGGACAGCAACCTCTCTTTTGATCACCACGTTGCCACTGTGGTCAGAAGGTCCTTCTATGTGGCACATCTCATTACTATGGGTTTTACATCCAGGAAGAAAGAGGTCATTGTATCCCTGTACTCTTCCCTCATTAGGCCAATCATAGAGTACAATGCCCCATTTGGCATGTACCTCACTAGACATCTGCAACAAGTGGAGAGGCCACAAAAGTACCTCACAAAGAGGATCCTAAGCGTTAAACACTTGTCCTATATGGACAGACTAAAAAAACTCCAAATATTCTCTGCCTCATATTGCTTACTTAGAGGTGATCTCTGCTTGACTTACAAAGCTATGTCTGACCCAGCTCAGTTAGAAATGCTACATCTAAATAAATCTCAATCCCTCCGCACCACATGCTCCAGAGACCTCAAACTCATTACCATAATCAATTGAACATGCTGGAGGGACAGGTTCATAACCCAGAGACTGCCCATGCTACAGAATAGACTTCCCATACATGTCAAGCAGAGCACCTCACTAGACCTCTTCAAGATAAATCTTGATGAGTGGATGGGAAATAGAGAATTCACCCCGGGGATCACTCCAGTGGCTCTACTCGACAGAGGCACTAGGAACTAAGGTCAGGTGGCACGATGCCAGGGTAATCTTATGGGCGAGGCTTGTAAAGGCTTTAGGGCCATTAGCCTAGTACACACCTATGAACCTATTATGGAAACACCGTGTTCCTGTAATATCGGGAAAATGTATACATACACACATAAGAAATTGATAAAGACAATTAATTTGGTCAGAACATTTACAAGAGCAGAAGAACAGAAAAAGATGATGTAAAAATAAGGCACTCTAAAAGTGCAAACTGCAGAACAATCTACTCTGCCTGATGGACAGAATGACTGGATATACAAAAAAGCATAGGGGCCTTTTGATGACTGTTTGACTTCCAGCACATCAGAATTTAACAGCTAAGCAAATGAAAAATACAGTAACCTCCCCCTTTCTCAGTAATAAGAAAGTAATATGAACAATAAATTGCTATAGCTGGTGAATCTGGAACAGAAAACCATCACCTTTGTACAGAGGTGCAGAAGGACATCTTCAAAAAAGGCAGAAAGTATGCTGACAGACATGTCCTTCCAGATCTGAAATGCTACAAATTCAGAAGCAAGAAGACTTCCACAAATCTTGTAGCTGTGGTTAAAATATGGCCAATTAGGATTCTTAGGATTCTTAAAGGAGTTTCTAAGGATAAAGAAAAAAGGAATGCACCAGAAAGATAAACAAGAAACACACTGCCAAGTCACTTTGCACACACTGTGGTAGTCATCAATGGCCATGGATTCTAGAAGTTAACTCTTCAACAGTTGTAGCTTGTTCATGAATTAGTCAGACCTGTAGTCTCACACCAGATGGAAACCATGGTAAATTCTTCATACGGGGAGTTACAGTATGCATAAAGCCACAGAGACCTACCAATGGCTGTGTAAATAAGCTGCTTAAATATTCTTCCCAGCAAAGATTTTGAAGAAGATTGTTGCATAGCTCACTGAGAGCCCAAGTCCCACTGCCTCTTCTACAAATTATGGATGTTTAAAATACTTTCATTTTCTCCAAACAAATGGAGCCGAGCAGGAATAATGTTAGACACTGAAATCATAGTAGCCATTCAAGCAAAACACGCTCATTTAAAAGTTTAAATAAATTTTTTTGCAATACAGTTTACTGTAAAAGCAAGTAACAGTGAACAAAAGCCAAATGAAAATGTGGAAGTTAATAGTAGACCAGGTGCTTTTTTTGGAAATGTATGCCACAAGGGCTGCAAGGCAAAAGTTCATTACAATGAAAAAACAGGCCCACTTGGCAGTAAATTTGAATAATTTATTATAAAATGTCATAAATGTAGAACCAAGAAGTAGAGGCCTATTTATGGCTACAAGAAAATTAAACTGTAAAATGAGGAAGAAGGCATGAGTGGATTGTTGGATTTCTGCCTGCTTTTTATAAACACAAATATCAATGTTCAAAGACTGGGGTTTTCTCTTTAGCAGGTGAGAGCCTTAGCAGGGATCCAGTATCTAGTTACTATAGCAGCTGTGTGGAAAAGAAGATGGACCATCCCCTACAAGATGGCAGGAAGAAGAATTTATGAGGTGTAGACGAGGGACATGCAACCAAAAATGCTGCCTCAATATACAGTAAGAAGTTGATAATGAGCGAACTGATAGGAGAAGAGAGCTTGAGATGATGGAATCTTTACCTAAGTTCCCATAGTGAAAAAAAAGTTGGATGAATGGGCAGAAAACAGGGGGCACAGATTCGTCACCCTCAAACAGACCAAGCTCACCGGTTATGCTGTACGTGTACCCCACCAAATGTGCAGCAGGTAGGCCCAACTAGATCATGCCCACAATGCCCAACAGTCCAGGACCACAATGTATTTTTTTTACATTTTTGCAGGGGACTGAGCACCCCCAATCACCCCCCCACACTCCCTGTAAATTAAATATACAAACTCCAAGATCATACTATGTTGAGGAAAATGGTAAACAACTATGCCATGCCTACATCTGTTTGAGAACTGCCTGGCTGAACTCCAATATCATATGATGTTGAGGAAAAGTGTAAACACCTATGCCATGCCCACATCTGTGTGAGACCTACCTGGCTGGGTATGCATGTGCAGTATGACTGAATCACCAAGATTACTGTGCACTCATATGTTAATGTGGGGGTGTTGGTTCATTAAAGAGAGGTTTCAAGAGGGAACTGGGCCACATATAAAGTAAGATAAAAAGATGAAGCTATCCAACAATGTCCAAAGACAGAGGAGGAACAACATGGTAGTACTGATACTAAATGTACGGGACAGCAAGAGACCGAAGAAATACAGAAACAGTAATTCTAAAAGTAAGGAAGAAAGAAGAAGAAAGATAGAATCAGTACTAGTTCATTTAGGGAAAGAGAAAAAGCAGTAATAACATGCTTAGTTAGTAAGAGCAGAGCAGGAAGTAAATGGTACGCTGATTCATACTTACTGTATATGATGGTTGTTATTTCATGCATTTTCAATATTGGTGAGTGGAGCAGAGTGAAGAAAAGGAACAACAGTTTTAGAAATTAATATAATAAAGGGGAACTCTAAATGGCAGGGAAGTGGGTGACTGAAACAGAAGAATGAATGTACACAGACAGGCAGAACAGTGCAACTATATTAGCAACCATCTATTGGATAACTGGAAGAAGGTCTACATTTTTCTCTGTTGCAGTTCATAAGAGTTAGAAGGCAACTGAACGCCACTCCCACCTTCCCAGTACCAATTCTTAGACCTTTCCTCTTATGTAAAGGAGGCCACCATCCAGATGTCTTGCTCCCTTTCAAAGGCAGTCACTGTGACATTCTGCTCAACTTGGAGAGCTAGTTTGTTCCAGAAAAGGATAGGTGCCACATGAAAAATCTACTTCTCTTAGTCTTATTTATTTTTAGGAGAAGCTATAGATCTTACTACCTTAGTTTTAGCTGGATGGCATGACTTACTTAGGTATAAGAGTTCATGGACTAGCCCTATAAGCAAAACACAAGTTTCTGCTAAGCTGTCTAAATGAAACTGAGTACAGGTATACAGCCTCCAGTCATTCAGATCTTAGGCCCCTGATCTTTTTAATTACAAACGTCTGGAGTCTTTCCAATTGTTTGAAATGCTTAGTAAGATATATCCTTACTCAATGATGGGTTGGGAGGGTGGCCTAATGGTTAAGGTGTTTGTCTTACAAACACAAGGTGCAGGGTTTGAGTCTCATAGGTTCATAGGTTGATACTAGACTATCTGCCCTAGGGCATTTATAAGCCTAGCCAGAGTGTGTTTGGCTTTTGCCACCCTTTTAGATTAGATGACTGTGCCTCTGTATAGTAGGCCACAGAAGATAGCCCTTTTGAGGTTAGTTTACTGTGCCTCTGTCTAGTAGGGACACAGAAGAGATCCCAGGGGTAAACCTACGACCTCCCATCCACTCATCAAGATTTCTCTTGAAGAGGGTCATTGAGGGACTCTGCCTAACATGGATTGGGATTTTGTTCCAGAGTGAGGGGAGCCTCTGGGATATGAATCTGTCCCTCCAGCATGCCCTATTTATTTCTGTGCTGAGGTTTAAGTCCCTGGAGCGTGTAGCTCTAAGGGATTTCGATTTCCTGAGGTGGAGCATGTCCATTAATTCTGGGTTGGACATGGCTTTATACGTCAGGCACAGATCGCCTCTGAGTAGGAGGTAAGCAACTGAGTAGAGCTGGAGTTTCTTTAGCCTAACTGCGTAGGGCATCTGTTGGAGTCCCTTGATCCTCTTGGTGAGGTACTTTTGGGGTCTTTCCAGTTGCTGCAGGTGTCGGGTAAGGTACATCCCAAATGGGGCACTGTATTCAATTATGGGCCTGATGAGTGATGAGTAGAGGGGCACAATGACCTCTCTTGATCTAGATGTGAACCCTTTTGTGATAAGGTGGGCTATATAGAAGGTCTTTCTAACTTTGGCAACATGATTGTCAAAGGAGAGAGATTGCTATCCACTTGGGTCCCAAAATCCCTAATTACTTCTTCCGTACTTAATGGATTACCACCTATGCGGTAATTTGTGGGCACTTTGTTTTTCCCAAAGGGGATGACTATGCACTTTTTGGCATTTAACTTTAGGCCATGGCTCTTGCACCAGTTATCCGTCTCTGTGAGACCCTTTTGGAGGATGCTTGTGTCAGTCGGCGAGTCGATTATGGCACCCAGTTTGCAGTCATCTGCAAACTTGGTCAGCCATAGTCCTCCCATGTTAGCCTGTACCTCAGAGAAATATATACCGAACAAGAGAGGTCCCAGGACTGAGCCTTGTGGGACGCCACTTGTAACTGGTTTAAAGTCTGACATGGCACCTGCAAATCTGACCATGTGGGTTCTATCCCTGAGCCAGTTTGCAACCCATCTTGTGACATAGGGGTTGATATTTAAGCTGGTGAGCTTATTTATGATGCCCTAGTGGGGTATTGTATCAAAGGCTTTTGCGAGGTCCAGGTAGGCTGTGTGGACTACCTTCCCTTCATCTATGGCCTTGGTGACTGTTTCAAAGAAGTCGACCAGGTTCAAGAGGCAAGATATGCCCTTAACAAAGCTGAATTGGGTAGGATCCAGTGTTTGGAGGTTCTCAATGTCTTTGTTTATGAGTTTCATGATGATACGCACCATAGCTTTGCATACCAGGCTAGTCAGGCTTATAGGGCGATAGTTTCCGGGGTCCGTTGTGGCACCACCTTTGTGGAGTGGGACCACTGTTGCTGTACGCCATTCCTTGGGTAAATATCCTGTAGTAAGGCTGACACTGAACACTGACTTTATGTGAGGGTTCAGTTCTTCTTGGAGTTCATGTAAGACGCAGCCCGGGACACCGTCCGGTCCCATTGATGCTGTGTTTTTTGCTTTGGAGAGGGCAGCTCTCACCTGTGCATCTGTGATGTCAGGGAGGCTACACTCTGTTGGGATAGACATTTGCTCTTTTGGGGGGGAAGGGGAGGAAAAGTTTGCACTGAACCTGTCTGCCAGGATGTTGGCAATGTCTGTAAGTTCAGTGTATTTTTTGTCATTCTGAACTAACTCAGAGCATATCTGGGAGTTGCCATCCAGGTTCCTGACATAACTAAAGAAGGCCTTGTGATTATCTTTAGCATCTTGTGCAATTTTTCTTTCAAAGCTGGCCTTAGATGATTTTATGAGGGATCGTAGTTTCTTGCTAGTTCTGATCAGAGATGCCTTCCCTTTTTGGGATTTTGCTCTATCATGTAGTAGCTTCCTCCTCCTTCTGTTGTATAGCTTATTTATGGCTGGGGTCCACCAGACAGGTCTCCTGCCTTTGGAGGAATGAGTCTTGGTTTTATATGGGATAGCACGATCCATGCATTCCTGCAGGTGTCCATAGAAAGCATTTGTAAAGGATTCTGCAGTTTGGGCCATATTTTCCACTGGCCTGGGGGCTTTGAAGGATTCCACCTCGGTTTTGAGAAGTGTGAAGTTTGCTTTTGAGAAGTTCTTCACTGTGGTTTCCTTGGCTGGGGGCGGGGACGGAATATGGATATCCAGTGAGATTAATTTATGGTCAGATCTTACCAATGAGGGGTATACCTCTGGTATGGAACATAGAGTCCCTATGTTGGTGATGATCAGGTCCAATATGTTTTCCCCTCTTGTGGGAGTGGTGACCAGTTGTTCCGTAGCATCTGAGTTTATAAATTCTGGGAACCATTGGGCGAGGGTGTTGGGGCTTGAGTAGTGCTCCCAGTCTATGTTTGGGTAGTTGAAGTCACCCAATATAATGGTATTTGAAAAGACCTTCATATTCTCCAGTGTTCTCAGGAAAGCCGAGTGGGGTTCCTGAGTTTGGGAGGGTGGTCTGTAGCAGGCTACAAACTGAAAGGCAGTTTTTCCCACTGTTAGTTGCACATGGATGGCCTCCGATGCTTCATGCAGTGACACTAACCTGGAGGTGTGGGTATCTTTGATGAATATGGATACTCCCCCTCATTTTGTGGTTCGGTCCGAGTTTACGGGTCAAAAAGCATGGTATGAGGTATAACCTGGTAGTGCTGGGGTGCTCTCGGGAGCCTTGAACCAGGTTTCTGTTACTGCACAGATATCGATATTCTCCATACTGAGGAGAGCCTCGAGTGCATACATCTTGAGGTTTAGACTTCTGGCGTTGAGCAGCATTACCCTTAGTTTTTTTTTCATTGTGTTGTCTATGGAGGTGGGTTTGTCTTTTGAGCCTTGCCTAAAAAAGGCACTATGGGGGTGGCAAGAGCCTTAGCCAGTATTCAAAAGCCTGGGGGTGACAGGTGCAAGCAGTCCCTAGCGAAGCAACGTGGCTTGTCGAGGATGTCATCCCAGGCTGACAGACACTGGATCCCCTTTGAATGACACCAATACTTTAGCCAATTCTCACAAGGGATAATTGGCTAGGCTTAAAATGGCTTGCAAGGGCAGTTAGCTTAGTACTAACCCATGAACCTATAATTAAAGTGGAGTACAAGCAGGGGAAGATTTACTTTGATTTGAAAAGAATTTCCTAAAAAACAATGCAATGTCTAATGTAAAGGAACTAACCATCCATGTACCCAGGTCTCTCATAGCCTTTTCATTTTGAAATACTGTGTATTATGTATACTGTAAGCTGGAACCAGGGAGTGCTTACCAAATGCTGTAATGTTGCACTTTTCGGCATTGAGCGTTTACCCATTTTAGTACACCAACTACTGGCAAGTATAAACCCATGCTGTTGTACATATTTTAAAGATGACTCCTAAATTATAATCATCCATGAACTTTGCTAACTGAAGATGCTCATTTGATTAGTGGAAATCTGAGAAGTAGATGCAGAACTATAGAAGTACAGTGGTCACGCTCATTCTCTCAGAGGATGCACCCCTCCCCTACTCTTACCGTATGAGCTAGCTAGCCACCTAACAACTATTGGTATTTGGAGATTCTTCAATTTGCTTATTATATTTGCAAGTGATGTGGCATTGAATGTGTTAGTGAGGTCAAGGTACACTGTGTGGAAAATGTTTCAACAGTCTGCAGCATGAGTAAACTTCTAAAAGAAGTTTACAAAATTATTAGATAATGTCTACCACTGACAAAGTCAATCAGATGGGTATAGTGTGATAAGATTGTTGATATCATAGTTAATTAGGTCAGTAATGATACATAATGTGGCATTGCATATAAGACTCGTCAGTCTGATATGTCTGCACTTCTCGGGGCCTATGGTGGGGTCACACTTATGCACCATTATCATGGAACAAAGCCAATGGTTAGGCTCAGTTTGAAGAGGTTGAGGGGTGGGTCCACTAATGATCACTTAGCACTATTAATTAGACAAGAAGGTATGTCGTCAGGCCTCATGGGTGAGGTATCTTTCATTTTGGAGTGTGCCTTCCTTATCTCTTTTCTCTGATGAAATGAGGCTACCAAGCCTTTTGTGGTGGCTGGTGGCTGGGAGAAAGTGGGTTTGTAATTTCTCTGGGGTGAACTTAGCACTTCATTTATTATCCAGTATATACCACTATGAATAAGCTCAGAAGAATGTTAATTGTTATTTCTTTTTTATAGACAACTGAAGAAGAATTTGCAGTCGTCTTTGGGTTATGTAGCTACTCTGAGTTCATGAGATGCTTTTGTTTTTCTTATGCCTTTTTAGTTTATTATCTAGCTGATTGATATTCTCCTTAATTTGAGGGTCATTTGTTTTGCTATATAGGTTATGGAGTTTATTCCTTTTATTAAATAGTTTATTAATACTGGAGGACCACCACAACTAAACTTCCCATCTGCTTGGATCTAGCTGAGAGTTTCAATTTAATACATTTGTCCAGATGTAAGCAGAACTTTTCTGTATAACTCTTTGCAGTATCAATATTATGAGTAATACTGTTAAACTCAAATGTAGAGGCTTCATTATGAAATTGTAGAAAATGCATACATGTGAAATCCTTGATTTCCATAATATTTGGTTCCTAGAGCTTAGAGATTCTGATGTAGAAGTTTAATTGTCTGTGGTCTGATTTGATCAGTTAGGGGATACCTTGGAGAAACATATATTTAAGTTTGTTAAGAACCATGTGAAGTATATTCTGTTCTCCTGTGGGTTCTTTATCAATTTTGTCCATAGAGGTTTTGTTCATAAAATCTAGGAAATCTGAACATATCCTATGTTGGTGCTATAATTATTGGGTAGTTGAAGTAAGCTAGGATAACAGCATCCCTACTTATGGGGAGTTCATCAAGAATAT
>NC_056728.1:805525675-805535675 GCF_019279795.1 Protopterus annectens | reverse complement strand
AAGACATTACAGCGCTGAGTATTAGAGGATGTATCAGGTGGATGGGGGGGTCAAACTGCAACGTAAAGTGTAAAATAGCTTAGCTATGCAATTCAGAGAAAAAATGATAGAATACAGAGAATCTGATACAGTTAAACATAACAATGAGTGCTTGAGAAACTGAAAGATTATAGTAGGATTATTTTACGGCTTACGTTAAGAGTGATGAATAATTCTGCTTATAATTATTTAAGAAGACTGACAAGCTTAACAAGAGGAGGAGAAGATACATATTCAGAGAGATCAGAGTATAGACATGGACCCAAAAACAGAGTGATAAGTTCTAAATCTGTTCCATGGGAGATGTAGTGAAGCAGTGAAGAGTGGTATGGAAAATTACAACATATTACAGATAAAGAGACAGCTTAAGTGGGATGAAATGGGGATTAATCACTGGAAGAGATGACAAGGTACAGACCAATAGATGGCCTATGCTATTGGTGGAATGAATAGACACCAGTGGGCATGGGAGTGCGGTTAAAGAAAGGAAGTGTAGCAGCCCATGACATGGTTCAGACAGTACTAGGTTAAGGTTTCTACAAGGATGCTATTTAGAATGTTTTGAATTGGAGGAAAGATAGGAGGAGCAATGATGAGGTCAGTAATATGCGACAGTATGTCATAAAGAAGCTCTCATATGTATGGGCAATTAGCTACCACATGGGGTAGGAGGTAATTTTGTTCTTGTAATGGGGCATGTAATTGGGGAAGTAGTGTGTGAAAAAAAGGGACAGGGAATTGAGAAAAAGAAATTAGTACGGTGGCCTTAAATTCAGGTTGGCCTAACAATAAGTTAGCTGAAAATCTACGAGTTAATGTGGAAAATTAACCTGATGGGAGGTCATGAAGCAGAATTACATAGGAGACAGCTGGTCTGGTTAGGAGGAGGGGACAAAGCAGGAAAATAATCTTCATGGAAGATGAGGGAAAAGCATTTGGGGAGGGTGGTGTGAAGCCTACTGGTGTGGAAAGAAGGAAGATTATGGATAGAAGGGGAAAGATATTAGTGTTTGCCAGACTTCATATAGGACTGTATGTGTAGAATGGAGATGTACACAGTTGTAAAACAGGGGGCAAGGAAGGAGGTTTGACAGGAGGATTAGGCAGCGGAAAATATCTGGGTGGGAAAATGTACTGTAGGGGGAAAGAGACAAGAGCAGCAATCAAAGACCTTAAGAGTAGAAAATTAGGAAGGCCCAATAGCTTTGCTTCTTTTAAATAATTTACTTATTTATTTATTTTTGTTAACCACGGACATGAGCTACCCCCAACAATGTTTTCATTTACAACCCAAGATTTCCACAGACTGGAAAATGACAGGCCATAAAAGAGGTTAAACAATGGCATTTCACGATTAAGAGCATTGCTGAGTTTTCTGGGATGCCACTATCATTCTTTTTTTTAACTGACAACAGTATAAGATGAACTGGCAAATTACTGGCTTATCTCTCTAACGAATGCTGATACAACAGTATGACCATTGTTGGGCCACAGGGAAAGGTTGGTAAATGTCATGAACTGAATAGAATCACAGGGACTACAGGGATGTGTGCTGGAGCTGTAAGATATAACGATAGCTTTTGATATGGTAGGTTGAGGATATGCATGATATTTGAAGTGGGTGCCAGTGGAAATAGGGAAGCAGTACATTAAGATGGTATGGGCGTGGTATAAAGCAGCCTAATTTAGCAATATGTGCAGGACAGATGATATGGGGTCACAGTAAATGGACCTAAAGAATATTAAATGGTGTAAAAATTAAGCAGGCAGGTTAACATTTTTTGTTTTTAATAACTCAAGTGGACTGGCTTAGAAACATCAATTGAAAAATTTTTAACAGAAAAAGTTTACAAAAAAAGTAGTTGGGTGAACCCCAACAAATCTGTTGTATAGAAGACATAATAATAAAAACAGCATCAGACAAAAGGCAACAAATGAAAAGACTAAACCCACTGAAATGGAAGACATTAACCAATGAACACTTTTAGGTGTTACATAGGATCATAGGAAGTTGCTAGGCTATTGGCCCTGAGGCCCTTACAAGCCTAGCCAAGAATTTAGCCCATGTTCCAACAAGTCAGCACCCTATGCCACTGTGCAGCAGGGACATAGGTGGAATCCCAGGGGTGTATTTTCTGTTCCCCATCCAGTTATCCAGGTTGTGCTTAAAAAGGTTTAATGAGGTACTCTGCTTTACATGAAGAAGGAGTCTATTCCACAAAAGAGGGAGTCTCTGGGACAGAAATCTGTCCTGCCAACAAGTCCTGTTGATGCCACAGACCAGGTTGAGGTCTCGCGTGGGGTTACTCGAGTTGAGCTTGACTTGCGGATATTCAGCAGTCCCATAAGGGTGGGGTCTGAGATTGCTTTGTATGCCAGAAAGAGGTCATCTCTGAAGAGTCTGTAGGAGACTGAGTAGAGGGAAAGAGCTTTTAGCCTATTTGTGTAGGGTGGATGTTTGAGGCACTGGTTTCTTTGGGTGAGGAATCTCTGTGGTCTCTCCAGCTGCTGCATGTGCTTTGTGAGGTACATGCTGAAAGGGGCATTGTATTCAATAATTGGTCTTATAAGGGAAGAATACAAGGATGTTATGACCACCTTGTCCCGGGATGAGATACCCTTACTAATGAGATGGGCTATATAGAAAGTTTTCTGTACAATGGAGGCAATATGGTGGTCAACAGTCAGTTTATCAACCTGGGATCCCAAGTTCCTCACAACTGATTGCTTGCTTAGTGCCTTATTATTAATCTGATAATTTGTGGGGAAGGGGATATCATTCTCCCCAAAAGGGAAGATGATGCATTTTTTGGCATCCAGTTTGAGGCCATGTTTCTGGCACCAGTCATTTTTTTGAGTGAGACTCTCTTGGAGGATGTCCACATCACTAGGGGAATTGATGACAGCACCCAGCCTGCAGTCATCTGCAAACTTAGTCAGCCATAGCCCACTAGATTTGGCCTGCACCTCTGAGAAATATATTCCAAACAGCTGAGTCCCCAAGACTAATCCCTGGGGTACACCGCTTGTTACAGGTCTACTACTTGAGGTGGCTTCCCCTGTATTGACTAAGTGGGTTCTATCAGTAAGCCAGTTTGCTACCAATCTGGTAACATATGGATTGAAGCCTAGTTGAGAGAGTTTATGTATTATACCTGAGTGGGAAATAGTAACCAAGGCCTTGGCCAAGTCAAGGTAGGTGATGTGCACCTTCTTCCCTCATCTATGGCCTTGCTGACTGTCTCAAAGAAGTTGACCAAATTTAACAGGCATGACATCCTATTGACAAAACCAAACTGTGTGGGTTCAAGTGTCTGGAAGTTGCCAATGTTCTTGTTAATGAGGCCCATGATAATCCGCTCCATGGCCTTGCAGATCATCCTAGTTAGGCTGATGGGTCTATAATTTCCTGGATTGATGGGCACTCCACCTTTGTGCAAAGGAATGACAGTAGCTGTCCTCCACTCAGCTGGGATGAAGCTGGTACTCAGTCTTTGGTTGAATAGGGTGCCTAATGGTGCTGCCAGTTCCTGCCTGAGTTCATGTAGGATGCAGCCTGGGATGTTACCGGGTCCCACGGAGGCTGTATTTTTTGCCTTTGAGAGGGCAGTGATGACTTGATTCTTAGAGATAAGGGGAGGGGGGCAGGTACTGGGGATGTCCTGTTTTACTGATGGAGGGACAGAGAAGTGATGTTTTCACTGAACCTGCCTGCCAACAGGTTGGCTATCTCTACTGAGTTTGTATAGGTGGTGTCCTTGACCACCAGTTCTGAGCAGATCTCCCAAAAGTTTCCACAGTACCACGACAGTTCACATTGCTGACTCATATACTTGGTTCTCCAGTTCATTTCCCTGCTATATTATATTCTATGTGGAGTATGCATGTCCTGCCTGTGTATAGTGTCTACAGGTAGTTGTTTCCTTTTACATCCCAAAGACAAGCAGACTTGCAGTCTTTCTTTCAGTGTGTGTGTGTGTGTGTGTGTGTGTGTGTGTGTGTGTGTGTGTGTGTGTGTGTGTGTGTGTGTGTGTGTGTGTTGAGTGTGCATATCTGCATCCTTGTGATTCTGTATTGACTGAAAAGGATGAAACAGGTATCAGAGAATGAAGGCATGAATGAATGAATGAATGTGTACAATTCACAGACAGACAGTAAATGTACATGGTATGCAGACAAATGCAGCCCATCTTCTAATTAAGGGTATATAGTGCTCTGAGACTGAAACATGGAGCTGAGTTAGGTAGCCCAAATTCACATAAAATTTAGAGACACGCTTAGAAACCCCGTTAACTGGCAAATCAACAACCAGACTACAGCACAGCAAATGGAACATGGGAATCTTTGTAAAAAGCAAAATCATGAGTGAGTGCTGCTTTAGCTATCACATCTTAGTGAAAAGGACAGGGTGTTGAAGTCATTAAAGCCTAATTTCTTTAAGCTATAGAAGACGGCAGGCGGAGACCACCACATACTGTTTAGAGTCCTCCGAGAACAGAATTATTGTGTCTTAGCAGCAGGTAGCACAAATTTTCTGCTGATAACCAGGGAGTGGGTCATCTTGTACCATTTCTAGTTCTGCACAGTAGTAGTACCCTAGCTATGAATTGTCTGAATTGTATTTTCTGTCATCTTCTAGAAGATAGAGGTCAAGCCCATAATCATCATTGCTGGACACTTTTGACAAAATTTGCTTGGCTCAAATTTGTACGAAAGTCTAATCTGTAATGAAGAAGTTAATGTAAATTTTGACAAATTGGACAGAACACAGACGCACACATGGCTATCTCATGGACTTACCATTAAAGTTAGTGTATTAACAGAATCTGAGTGTGATCAGTACTCACAAAAATACAGTCTGTGGAAAAAGATACTGTACATAACAATCTATTAAGCCTCCTCAGTGCTTCCAAGGCAAAAATCATGAACATATTAAAATACCACCATGTGCTCAACAGATAACGTTGTCCACATTCCGTACTTACTTAATACAGACAATTTGCAAAATAGGCTATTTTATGCATAAAAACAACCGATGCATAACTGCTAATCCCCATAACGTAATGTTGCTATTTCAGTTGCACAGGAAATAAAACTGTCCCCATTTCAAACCCCAGGGAACATTACTGGTTAAAGTGTTTCACCCAAATAGCCTTGACATGTCTGTTTCTGTAAATAATCTGTCTCTAAAGGTGTGAGACAATAAAACAATGAATATTACTAATAATATAACTTGTCCTGACTACCTGCAAAAACAGTTTCTAAAACTGAATGCTTGGTATCAAAACATTATATCCAAGAAGAGGAAAGCTGTTTTAAATCTATAAAAAGTTCTACTCAACCTTCAATGCAATAAATAAACTTAAACAAGGCAGACGAGTAAACATCATTCACATATTATCTGTGTGGCCACAGTTACAACAGAAACAAACAATTGCAAGATAGTATTACAAAAAAACAAATAATTAAAATCTTTGGTATGCCTCTTGCTTGTCTTTAATATTCTGACTCTGCTTAAAAAGTTAAACATCATGGATCTGAAAAATAAGTTATGTGAGCTCACAGATAAATGCTACACCTGTATCAGAGTAACTCAGTAAAACAACTGCACCAAAAAGACTAAGGCAATAGAAGACACATAGTCACCAGTAGCGGAGAACCAGTTTTAATGTTCTGTTATCGCTTTTCACAGTAGCAGCTACTGCAAGACCAGCAACGACAAGAAACAATCTAATTTCCAGAAAAAAAACCTCTGCTGCAAACTACATTACCGCTGTTCAATTCCATTTACTTCAAACTGTTTAAAGCACAACATATACAGTCACATGACACACACTTTGACCTTACTGTGCCCTCAGGTGACAGCTATCAAATGTTACATGTCCTTCTCACTTGCCAACAATAATCATTTGTACTCCATGGGCATGGTTGGTTTTAATAAGCAAATATGTTGTAAGGCCCTTTGTCAATTACAGTGATGCACAAATAACATTACATGGCTTCAAAGTATAGTGGAACCAATGTAGCTGATATCCTGGTATGACTTGTAACAACATACAAGGATGCAGCCTCCTGCATAGGGAGAAGACTGACTATGCAGTGACACTCATAAGGTACCCCTTTGAAGTGAAGAACCACAAAAATGGATGTGTCAGAACACATAGATACATACTGCACTATATACACTACAAAAACAGATCAGGTGTATAACAGCTGGAACAGGACTTAGAAAAAGCCGAATGTGAGCCATCTAATAACATATAACAATACGTGAATAAGGGGTGAGTAAGGTAAAGAATTCTTTGGTGAAAAGTTTCACTTCTGTTCCAGTATGATCACAATATTCAGGCATCAATGCAGCACTGAAAATTGAAGCAGACATTGTCCAGCACAAAAGAAGAACTAAGCCTGTAACATTCTAATGCACTGTTTGTTCTGCAAATCTGTCATGGTAAATGTGCTCTCTGCTATGTGTGTATACTTGTGCTCTCTGTTATGTGAGCATGCTTTGTGTACTTTATTAGTTTGAAGTATTTAATCGTACACAGATAATACATACAAATTCAACATAAAAATACTACTGCTATCCCAAGCACTTGTGCAAACAAAACAATACCATTGAGCAAGTCATGACTTCTCAAAATAACCTATTAACATCTCTGGCAAAATGGAGAAAATATCGTATTACCAGGCAGCACTCAACTGAGTTAAAAAAAACAAAACAAACTAAGGATATCAAATGCTCACATTATATTCTAATAATATTTTGCCCGTGTTGTGCACATAACCCTATATCCACCGCTATTCTTTCTGAACTCTGATGGTGGCGACTGTTAAACTAGTGTGAAACACACTACTGAGGTAAAAAAGAAAAAAGACCTACTTGACTGCAAAGTCTTTGCCGTTATTTCAGAAGCAGAAGCACCGATGCCTTCGGCAGATTTGGCAGCTAGTCGGAAATGATACATGGTGTTTGGCTTCAGGTCCTGCAAACGGTAAGAAGCTCCCAGCCCAACACTAACACGGTGCTGTAAAGAACACAGGTTTAGTTATTTAACTTTCGGAGATCATTTTAGTGTAAACATGTATACAGAGGAAGAAAGACAAGGGGACCCATGATATCATTAATAAAGTACAGTTGTGTACACTTACCATAAATGTAGATGTTCGAGTGTATTCACTGTTGCAGTCATCACTTTTGGGTTATCTGCATGCAGTAGCCCTCAGTCGGCCTGATTAACAAAATCTTGCATCCTGCGTCGGTTGCTGTCCCTTCTTCCATGACGTCAGGTCGTCAGGGGTATAAAACATGCAGCTGACGCCATTACATCAGTTTTTCTTGCCCCAGATGTCAGGTGCCCCCTTAATGGGAAGCAATTAAATCTATAAATATGCAAGGTAATACCTTCAACAAATAAGCAAATACACCAAAAAGCTTTTGAAGATAGCAAAAGGAAAGTAGAGGTATATCCAAAAAAAGAAGGGGGCTGGAGGGAGGGTAACCAGGACTGCAACAGTGAATACACTCGAACATCTACATTTATGGTAAGTGTACACAACTGTACTATGTTCTTTGTGTTTCACTGTTGCAGTCATCACTTTTGGGTAGACTCCCAAAGCTAAGGATGGGAGGATGAATTTAAATAGAATTAGGACCAGCTAAAAGGCCCTGCAAGACTGCAGTGGCAAAGCCAGCTCTGGATTTAGAGAAAATTGGCAGATGGTAATGCTTGGTGAAAGTATGTAGAGAACTCCAGGTAGTGGCTTCTAGGATGTCCCTGGTAGGGATGCCTCTGAGAAAGGCTGTAGAGGTAGATGCAGCCTTGGTAGAGTGGGATCTGATGCCCTGTGGGATAGGTTTTTCATGGGGTTTGTAGCAGAAATTAATGCAATGGCCTATCCATTTGGAAATGGTTTGCTTTGAAATAGCCTTCCCCTCTGTCCCTGCAGCAAATGCCACCAGCAGTTGATCAGATTTCCTTTGAGGTTTAGTTCTGTCCAAGTAGAATCTAAGTTGTCTGTGCACATCTAAGGATTGCAGAATCAGTTCCCCTTTGTTCTGTGGATTAGGAAAGAAGGTTGGCAAATGTATGGACTGATTAAGGGCCACACTGGATACCTCCTTGGGCATGAAGGAGGGATTGGTCCTGAGGGACACTCTGTCCACATGAAAGATGATGAAAGTCTCCACTGCCATGAGGGCCTGTAATTCAGATACCCTTCTTGCTGAAGTGATTGCTAAAAGGAAAGCTGTTTTCCAAGAAAGGAATTTTAAGTCCACAGTGGAAGCTGGCTCGAAAGGAGGAAGGGTTAGCTTTTCCATTACAAAGTTGAGGTCCCAGGCTGGAGTTGGAGCTCTCCTGGGTGGTCATAGATTTTTGGTCCCTCCGAGGAACTGCTTAAGTAGTGGATGAGAGAAGAGAGGTGGTTCTGTGTTATAATGAGCTGAGATGGCTGAGGCGTGAATTTTGATGGAGGAGAAAGACAGGCCCTTATGAAGCATCTCAGTTAGGTATTGTAAAATCTGAGGTAAATTGGGCAGTGTTGTGCTCATCCCTTGAGCTTGGTTCCAGGCACAGAATCTTTTCCATTTTTCAGTGTAAGACTTTCTGGTACTAGGCCTCTTTGCCTCTAAAATGATATTCATCACTGGTTTACTGAGGGATGGTAAAGGAGAAATTATGTAATTAGCCAGGCTGCTAGATTCAGTGTTTGAAGTTGAGGGTGCAGAATTGTGTTCCCCTGCTGAGACAGTAGAGTAGGAGTCTGAGGCAGTTGCCATGGGGCTCACAGTGACACACTGTATAAGAGGGGGTACCAGTATTGGCATGGCCAGTCTGGTGCAATCTAAATCATCCTTGGTTTGTCTTGTTTGATCTTTAGTAGTACTTTCGAGAGCAGAGGCAGAGGGGGAAAGGCATAAACTGATAGTTTTTTCCAGCTGAAGGACAGAGCATCCACTTTCCAAGCTTGTTTGTGGGGAGTCCTTGTGCAGAATTTGTCCAACTAATAGTTTTGGGGGGAGGCAAACAGGTCTATATCTGGGCTCCCCCATTTGGTTGTCAACATGTTGAAAATCCTTGGTTCTAGTTTCCACTCGTGTGGGTCCATGAGGTTTCTGCTTAGTTCGTCTGCCAGTGTATTTAGTTTTTCTGGCAGGAATTGAGCTTGTAAATGTACTTGATAGCTCAAGGATGTGTTTCACAATGCCATGGCTAGTCTGCAGAGGAGGTAAGAATGTGTACCCCCCTGCTTGTTTATGTACCGCATAACAGTGGTGTTGTCCGTCTTTATCAGTAATTGTCCTGGAAGAATGTGGTCCTTGAAGGCTGCCAGAGCATCCTACACAGCTAAAGTGCTTGGAAGTTTTAGAAGCAAGTCATTAAGACTGTTTTCCATAGGGGGGAGTCTTACTACTCCCTGATTTGGGTGCAGAAACCCCCCACTGCTTGGTCTTATGTGTCCCCTGGGACTGAAACCTGGGGTTTCTGCTATGTCTGGATTTGGCTTGAGAAGACCTAGAAGAGGCTGGAAAGGACCAATTCTTAGAGGGCCAGTGCCTACTAAATCTAGGAGGCTGCACTTGTAAGAAATCTTTAACAGTTTGCATAGATTTAGCTTTATCTTCCATCTTTTTAAGAACTTTCTCAGCCTTGCTGCCAAACAGGCGGTCCTGATTTAAGGGAGCATCCAGCAATTTTGTTTTAATATGATCAGGTAAAGATTGCTCCTTAAGCCAAGCATGCCTTCTGAGCACAGAACCAGTAACAGCAGCCCTGCAAGAGGCCTCTAAAGAATCAAATCCACATTGCAAAGTATGTTTTCCAACCTGTTCAGCAGAATGCATTAAATCCTGTAATTCTTTATTTTCCACACAGTCAGGAATCAACATCATTTTCTGTTTAAGCAGTCCAGTAACATGTTGCTGATACTTTAACATATGAAACTGTCAGTTTAAAGA